>NC_141602.1:46197173-46497173 GCF_047967505.1 Dipteris shenzhenensis | reverse complement strand
ATTTAAAGGGTTTATGGCTGATGAGGCACAAGCAAATTGGCGTGCAATTAGAATGGTATTCAATGGTGATGCCAATAAGGTGCTCAAAGAAAAAGAGAGATCTTGCTTATTCCATTGGGAGCAAAGCTTGGAAAACCATGCTAAGTTCCTTCCATCATTTGATCATGAGGAGTTCAAGCTAAGGTGTAGACAGTGGAAGAATGCTCCATCTTAAGAAGCTGCGGACATCGAGTTGAAAAACCTCCGTTCGTGGTTCAAGCATCATGCACATAAGAAGGACATCTCCATTTTAGAAACATGGATTGTGTGGTGGCATGCAAGAGTGGCTCATTGGGGAGAATACATTCTCAAGGTAGGTCTATTGTTATTTCATTCACAACTTTATTGTTTTTTTATTATTGGAAACTAATCTATGTTGTGGCACAGGGCATGGAGGGATCTGACCAGTTTTTAGTTCCTAGAGCCAACCTTGCAGAGTCAGTCCATGGAAGTTGGTTGGCATCGAATGACGGAGTGAAATATGTCACACTAAAAAATGCTTGTGAGACGGATATGACGGGTGCTTTGTTGCAAACTGCAAGATACACTGAATATCTAAAGGGACTACACTTGGGTTGTGGACCTAGTTTGGAAAAGCTATCTCGAAGGCACTCTTATGGGGACATAGGGAGCAACTCATGCAAGTTCATTGATCTCAGTAATGAGGTGGCTAGCAAGGTGGATGCAACTATTGGAGGTCAAGATTGTATGGGTGATTTGAAGACTGTGAGAAGTAAGTGGTCAAAATCTTTCTCAGAAGCACTGTATGCAAATGATTCACATCGTCCAGAATACGAGTATGTAAATCAGCCCAAGAAAGAGAAAACAAAATACCACACCAATCTTGAAAACAAATCAATATGTTGAAGAAGAGGTAGTACACAAGACTATGAGCAACTGCGAAGGCTTCCAAGCCTTGGGTCCCATACTCATGTAGACTTCTTTAGGAAAGAAACCTTAGCCTTCTTAGAAATAGAGACTTTTTACCCCTCTTAGTACTTGCAACAAATTAATGAAGCACATAGATATGGTACCCATTAACCATTAGCTTTTGCACATTGCAAACAGAAATCTCTAGACTAGTCATAGTCTCTGTAGGTATCCCCACCAAGCAAACCAAAAGTGCAAGCTAAACATTAACTCTTTGGTTAAACAAGGTCAAACCACTTTGAAAATAATTAAGGGATTTGACCAACACTCAAGGCACCTTAAGTATAACCACATCTCTCCAACCAAGGTTTGAATATCTTGTTTGACTGAAGTCAACCCTCTTGGCCTAAACCAAGTCTCCTTGACCAAAGTTAGGCCTTCTTGAACAAATTCAAGTTTCTTTGACCAAGTCAATTATTTGACCGATTAGAATGACTCTTTAACCATAGTCAAATAAATAGAGCTCTTTAAATATGACTAAATAAGAGGGCAACTTTATGCTTTGCTTGGAATATTTACACCTTGGTGGCAAATCCAATCGATAACTTCCAAGAATCACCATGTAATCCTTCAAAATTGGACTACTTGAGCTTCCCCTAAACCAAAGGACTCAACTAATTTAAAATGGTCGGTATGGTTTAAGGGACCTCCAATATCATGCTGAAATTACGCACACCTATTCAATGGCACACTCCATAACTTTTTCTTGATTTGTTAAAAAGTAAAAAGGATTGAATCGACACTTATGGTACTAGTTCATGGTGGTCTAAAAACATTCAAATTTGACCATACTGGTGTTTATATTGAACTTAGAATGGATTAACAATATCCAATTCATGCATGTGCAGAGATCTTTGAATAAATCCAACACTATTCATAATTTTGCATGTTTTCTTTTCCATGCACTTCCTTGACCCTCCCTCGTTTATCGCTAAATATTATACCACTCACCCCCCTCCCCCCCACACCAACTACCAGTTAATTGCTTTTAAAATTTGGTATTGGAGTGCAGACCTAGAGTGTATTTCACTGTTACTAAAGTCTGGCAGGATTTTGTTATAGGGGTTTCCAAGTTGGTCCACATGTAGGCTACATTTCATAGGCCTTAATCCACATGAGCACAATTTTTGAGCAAAAAACCTACGAGAAAAATAGTCTAAGCGATAATTTTTGACACCAACCATGCTAGTATATTTCTCAAAGGAATATACAATTTTTTCTTAATTTATGATTTATGGAACCATATACTTACTTATTATCATTATAACCCTCATTTTAGAGAACATCAACTATGTATGAATGATTAGTGAACACTTTAGACACTCCTATAAATCCCTCCCTACCATACTCTCTTTTGAGAATTATGGTAATTCAATCAATTTAAAATAGTTTCCCTTAGCTTTAGCAATCCCATATTTGAAGTATTGAGAAGCTCTCATGTAACACTATATACCGTATTCCTTGGATGAGTAGGAAAAATATAATAGAATAATCTATAATACATTATCAAATATGGGAAGGAAATGGAGGGATTTTGAAAATATTCCCAATTCTCCAAACCTAAGTAATTTTAAGGAAATATGGTCCCTACTGAACTCCTTCCTACCATAATATGAATTAGGGACTCGAAGTTGTAACTCTCATATACATCTTGAAATTTCCTATTTATCTCTTTTATACCTATAAAAATTGACTTTAAGCTTACCATTGCATATATCATGAAATTTTGAAGATTTTTCCTTTTTACAGCCCCTCAATCCGAGCTAAGGAGCTAAAGTTATGACCGCTTCTTTGTAGGCTCTATAAGGGTATTCTGCCAGTGGAATAGGGTTGGGGCAAGCTATTCAAACCATATTCCTCTGGCAATATACACTTAGAGGGTCTATTAAAAAGTTGTTATATATTTTTCTTAGCCCATCCCAAGGAGCTATAAAGAGGAAATTAGCTCAAAATTCCATGATTCAACCAATGGTGAAAGGAAAAGAAAGGATATTTGAAAGTCATAAAATAAGTCACCGTATATATGTTTATTATATAAAGGTATATTTATATCTATATCTATTCATCAATATTTCATATATACTTACATATTCCTTGAAATAATTTGGAATTCTGTTCTCCCCAAAAATGACTTGAGCCTATTTATTTTGAGCCCTCCCATCTTTTATCTGCTCATCGCTCAGGGGTATTTGCTCGAAAAATGGAAACCCCCACCTTAATACCATCCACTTTAAGGCTATGCAAAGTATCATGCCCATTGAATCTCATTTGCATGGTCAAGAATATTTTTTTCCTTGATTTTGACCATGCTTCATGCATGAGGGTTAAGAAACATGTTTCATTGTGTCTCATTTGGACATGCGAGTCTTTGATGGATACAAAACTTTTCATGATCCTTAATCTCACTCACTAAAAATACCGTGCAAAGTACCATACCCATAGGATATCATTTGCATGGTTGGGAACACATTTTTCCTTCTTTTTTCACCACCCGCCGTCATACATGAAGGCCTATAAAACATGCATCAAAGTGCTCATTCAAACATGCAACTCTCCAATGGGGATGGCACTTTGCATGAGCCTAGATGGTACTCACTTTAATGCTAGTGCAAAGTACCATTCCCATCGGATCTCATTTGCAAGATCGGTCACACATTTTTTCTTTGTTCTCACCACGTGCCATGCATGAGGGTCAAAAACACACATTGAGCTATCTCCTTTGGATGTGCGAGTCTCCGATGGTGATGGTACTTTTCATGAGACTTAATCCCATCAACTTTAGGACCCATGCAAAGTATCATGCCCATAGGATCTCATTTGCATGATCAAGAATGCATTTTTCCTTGTTTTTGACCATGCTTCATGCATGAGGGACAAGATGAAGAAACATGCGTCATCCTGTCTCATTTGAATGTGCGAGTATTTGTTGGGTATGATACTTTCCTTAGGACTTAATCTCACCTACTAAAAAGCCCATGCAAAGTATTATGCCCATTGGATCTAATTTGCATGGTTGGAATACATCTTTCTATGTTAATTCACCACCCGTAATTCACCACCCGTCCGTCATGCATTAGGTTCAAAATACATGCATCGAGGTACCTCATTCATATGTGCGAGCCTCTGATGGGGATACTACTTTGTACAGACCTTAATCTCACCCACTTCAATGCTCATGCGAAGTACCATCCCCATAAGATCTCATTTGCATGGTTGGAACACATTTTTCTTCCCTTCACTTTCCATATGTCTTTCCTTCTCCTCCCTCTTGCATTTTTCCCTCCTTTTACCTCTTTCCGTCCTCTTACCCTTTCCCTCCCCTCTCCCCTCTCTCTTTCCCCTTTATTTTCCTCTCTCCCCCTCTCCTCCTTTCCTTCCCCCTCCTCTTGATTTCTCTTTCCTTTATAGCACTCTATAAGGTTAGTGCTATGCACATATGATCACGTGATGGTGCTATGCACACATGATCACATGATGTTGAGCATGAACTCTCAACACCTTCCCTCAAGATCAACATCATGAAGTAGGCCTTCCCTCAAGATGATCATTCCAGGGAATCAAAGAAAGACTGAGCATTACATTCCATCACACCCCTTTAATGGGAATGTACTTCCTCTGTGTCAAACCAAGAGCTAGTCGATGTTTCTCGAATAGCTCTTTACCAACAAGTGGTTTGGTAAAGATGTCTAAAACATTCTCTTTGCTATCACAATGCTACAGTGTGATGTCACCAAGTAACACTCTTTCTCTGATGAAGTGCTCTCTAACATCAATGTGCTTTGTCCTGGAGTGATATACTAGATTCTTGGCCAATGCTTGAGCTGATTTATTATAACAGTGGCTTTGACTCATCAAAGTAGTCTGCTTCTAACAATAATCTTCTGAGCCATATAGCCTCACATGCACTTGTAGTGAGTGCTCTATATTCTGCTTTAGTCGAAGACAAAGAAATAGTTGGCTGTTTGTTTGACAACCATGATGTAGCACCTTGACTAAGGAAAAATGCATATCCCTGTGTCGATCTCCTAGTCTCATGATCTCCGGCATAGTCACTGTCACAGTATCTATGCAACCGTGGATGACTTCCTCTGTATTCTATCCCAAACTGTCTTGTACCTCTGATGTATCTCAAGAATCTTTTGGCTGCATTCCAATGAGACTGTTTTGGATTTGCCATAAACTTTGCTAGTGAGCATACTGCATAACAAATATCTGGCCGTGTGATTGTCAGATATATAAGAGATCCAATCAGCTGCCTGTAGTACCTGTCATTGACTGTAGGATTTTCTGAATCTTTAGTAAGTTTCAAACTCTATTCCATGGGAGTGGCTGCAATCTTGCAATCTACCATATGAAGCTTCTTCAGGAGACTGTCAACATACTTGTGTTGACTCATGAATGTGCTATCTGAATCTCTCCAGAACTCAATTCCAAGACAATAGTGCATAAGTCCAAGATCTTTCATGTCGAACTCTGCAGATAATTCTTGTTTTAATTTTTTGATGAAGCTATCCTTGCTTCCTGTCACAATCATATCATCCACGTACAAAAGTGCAATAGTAATGTCTTCCCCTTGAACTTTGTAGTAGAGAGTATGATCTGCATTGGACTTCATGTATCCCAAATCAACAAAATACTTATCAATTCTATTGTACCAACTTCTGGGTGCTTGCTTTAAGCCATAGAGGCTTTTCTTAAGATGGCAAACCTTATTCTCCTTTCGTGGTTCAACATAACCTGCTGGTTGTTGCATGTAGAATTCCTCATCTAGGTAACCATTGAGAAATGCATTCTTGACATCGAGCTGATACACATTCCATTTGCTGAGTGTCGCTAGTGATATCAAGAACTGTATGGAATCCATATTTGCTACCGGAGCATAAGTCTCATCATAATCCTGACCATATTGCTGTGCAAATCCTTTTGCAATTAGTTTGTGGCTTTGTATCTCTGAATACTTCCATCTGGATTGTACTTCACTTTGTATACCCATTTGTTTGCTATGGCCTTTTTTGGTGGAAGGTCGCATAATTCCCAAGTATTATTCTTATACAAAGCATCCATTTCTTCATTCATAGCAGTTTGCCATTCTGGCTTGTCTACTGCGTCTTCGAAGTACACTGGCTCTTCTATAGCCATGATGGTAGTCATAAGAGCATAGTTGGTGGTTTCAACCTGAATTGCTTTACCTTTCTGAGCATATGTCAATCTGGCTGGTGGTCTGCTTTCCCTAGTAGACCGTCTGAGCTATTGTGGCTCTGCTTGGGGTGTTGTTGGCAATTCTTGCTCTTCTTCATCAACCTGTTTTGTAGATGACTGTGAAGTCGATGCTTCTATCCCCTGTGTAGGTGAGGTTTTCCATTCTGATTCCTCATCAAAGATTACATCTCTAGAGATAATGACTTTGCAATTGATGGGATCATACGATTTGTATGCTTTGCTTTCTTCACTGTAGCCAACCATGATGCATTTGCATGACTTTGCATCCAATTTCCTGCAATGATCATCATGTATGTGGGCATATGCTATGCAACCAAATATGCAGAGATGCCCAATGTGTGGCTTGTGTCCAGTGAATGAGTCATACCATGTATCAGTTCGGTAGGAAGCCGATTAAGCAAATAGTTTGTAGTGGCTACTGCTTCTGCCCAATACTGATTTAGAAGATGCCATTCTTCCTTTCAGCTCTTGCATTCTGCTGAGGAGTATCTGCATATGTGAATTGTTTTCATATGCCGTGATTTTTGCAAAAGTTCATGAATGCTGAAGACATGTATTCACCTCCTCTATCTAATCTCATGACCTTGATCTTTCTGCATGTTCGGTTTTCTACCATGGCTTTGAATTCTTTAAATCTAGAAAACACTTCAAATTTCTCCTTCAGAAAGTAGACCCAACAATATCTTCTGTAGTCATCAATGAAAGTCAAGTAATAAAGTGAGCCATTGATGTTGTGGGTCCGGGCATATAACCCCATACATCTGTATGTATCAAATCAAGAATACCTCGTGCACGAGAGGTACTTCTGACAAAGTTGGTTTGCTTGTGTTTGCTGAAGCAGCATGCTTCGCAAACTTTTCCAAGAAACTGTACCTTCGGAATCCCAATTTCCATATTCTGATTCCTAAGATCTAACAAGACTTGAAGTTGACATGACCATATCTCTTGTGCCATTTTGCAGATAGTGGCATCTATTGCGGTTGAGCTGACATGGCATGCTTATCTAGTATTGTAGCTAGCATTTTGTATAAGCGTCCTTCCTTGACACCTTTTGCTACTAGCTGACGTCTTTTGGATTTGTCTCTGATAGTGCATTCATCACCATCGAAGATGACTCTGTAATTGTGTTCCGTCTTTTGACCTACTGACAAAAGGTTCTTGCTAAGCTTCAGAACATAGAGCACATCTTTCACCAATCCTTTTGTACCAGTGAAATTGTTCATAGGGATAACACTTGTCCCTTGAATTGGATTTGGTGTATTGTCTACTATGTAGATGACATTCTTCCATCCTTCTAATGGCTTCATTTCTGTGAACCATTCCTGATGATTTGTCATATGAGATTATGCACTGTTGTTGATGTACCAAGGATCCTATTCCACTTGGTTGACTTGATAGCTATAATCCTCTTTGGAATTGAAATCAGTGTCTGGGTACATTATTGTATCAGTCTGATGCATTTCCTTGCTTGCAAGAAACATTTTCCATGTTCATTTGCAAAATGACTATGACTAGAATGTTCACCATGATGATTTCCTCTACCTCGGAAATTCCCTCGATTACTGCTAGATTGATTGCCCTGGTCATACTGCTTCTTGCGGCAATCTCTTTCATAGTGTCCAAACTTATGACAATCGTTGCACTGAATGTTTGACACATTGGTGGATGCATTCCCTCATCCTTTCACTTGATTATTGACTGCCTTGGTCGTACTGCTTCTTGTGGCAATCTCTTTCATAGTGTCCAAACTTATGATAGTAGTTGCATTGAATGTTTGACACATTGGTGTATGCATTCCCTCGTCCTTGAAATCTTCCTCGATTGGAATGATTTCCTTTGCTGATTCTGATGTTGCTGAGGATGATGCTAACGCTGATGTTGATGCTGACTTTGATTTGGTTGCTGATGATGACCACTTTTTTTATATGATCTACCTTTGCCTTTGCCTTTGCCTCTACCTCTACTTTTGTCTAAAGTTGTGAATGTCTGATCATTAGAATGACCTTTATGTGCTTGAATTGCCTGAGTCTTGAGTTCTTCACCAAGTAGGACTGACTGAAGTTCTTCCAATGTCGGAATTTGATGCTGGATGGCAATACTCTAGACTAGATTCTCGCATCCCTCTCCTAGTCTATTCAGGATGACTTGAACCATTTCTGCGGGGTTCATAGTCTCTCCTGCTGCTGCAAGTTGATTGTTGTAGTCTTTTATGTGGAATACATAAGCATGACCAGTTTCACTGATGTTGCAGAAACTCTGGTTGATTTGGTTTCTCAGGGTGAGAATCCTGGATGTGTTCTTAGACTCGTAGAGAGCTGCAAACATATCCCATGCTTCTTTCGATGTCTTTACTACGTTGAGCTGTCCTCGCATGACATCTTGCACATTCTGCTTGATCAAAGGATAGGCATACTTGTATTTATTATCCCATTCTACTTGAGCTCTCGGACGATGGCAGGATCTACTAAAGGTGCGAAAACTGTTTGTGTAGCTATAGATCCCATTGTAGATCCCGTTGTTGGTGCTGTGACAATAGATGGAGTAGAGCTACTGCTGGTGGCTGGATCGTCCAATGGTCTATGTGTAGACCGATCGGCATGCTCCCATTTGTCTTGAAGTACAAGAATGGTCTCCATTTGGTATTTCCATGTACCATAGTTGGAGTTGTCTAACTTAGCAGATGCCTCCAAATTGAGGTTGGTAGTCGACATGGTGCAAGAAATGTACTCAAAAGTGTCATGGAGATCTCTGTATGAATCAACTGCAAATAAACTGACTATGCCAAGTGAAATCATTGAACCGTCGATGAAGATAGAACTACAATATATAAAGTATGATATGTATTACAAGGCTTGTGGCAATGATGCCCAAAATAGCCAAGAGGCTTTACAAGGCTAGAATGATGTGCACGATGCCGTGAGATAGCTGAATAGGCTTTACAATGGTGACATGTCTGTGTGAAATCAAGTGCTAGCTACCCAATGAAACAATCTGCAATGCCTCTATACTCTCTGAAGTGTGCTCAGTGAACTAATGAACGTAAGGTTTTAGGTAATGTAATGATGTGAAACCATATGTGAGTGTATGGACTGCCTCCGAGTAGGAACTAGTTGGGAATTTTGGGCATGGCTTAGATTGGCAACTTGGGGAAATTCAAAGTGTCCCCTCTATGGCAATCTAGTCTACTCTGATCTAGATCTATACCAACTGTCGATCGATGAAAGAACAACAAATAATTTCTTTTCTTTTGTTCTTTTTAAGTGCTGGATCAGATGCATCAATGTAGAGGCAAATGTGCATGAAGAAAGTGGTTTTGTCGGTGAGGCTCAAATGGAGTGTACCTTGTGCTAAAATGTACACATGATGTGACGAGCGAATAGAGCACAAAAAAACGAGCGACTTTCTTTTTTTGGAGCACCCTCAAATTCTTCTTGGATCAAGAGATACGACTTGATCTAGGTGGAGGGGCAAAAGGAGTGCAAATGGTGCTCAATGATGATGTGCCACTGTGGGTCACATGTAGTGTGATGTGGTACTATGCCTAGCAAGAGGTGTGCCAGTGGAGTCCTGTGCTGAGGTGGTAGGAGTGGTCACATGAAGTGACCGTTGAGCATTGTGTGTGCCTACAGAGGTCAGTGCATGATGATGTCAATAGATGACATGGCAAATGATGTGGCAGTGATGATGTGGTAGCTAACATGGTAGTGATGATGTGGCATAGGTGACGACATGGCAGATAAAGGTGAAATGGCAAGCTAACTACCTTGATGACATGGCACAAAAGGAGATAAGGCCACATGTCGCAGGGAGGTGATAACAAGATAAGGCCATGTGTCAATGGATTGGTAGTTGGAATCTTGAAGATTCACCGAAATCTACAAGGATTCCATCAATTGGTTGGCATCGTTGGACGATGGAGCTTTGCAAGATTACTTTGAGCATTGTGATGAAGGCTGGGCTGCCTGCAAAGAGCAAGGAGGATCCCTATAAGAGCTAGGAGTTGAGGCGGTAGGGCATGCGTTGATGGAGAGGCTTGGAGCCTGGCTGCGCTATGGTCTGACATTCACGAGGGAGCTGGTGCACGTTGATAGCTAAGGCTTGAGTAGCCATCGTGAGCAGTCTGGTCATGAGCTCAAGGGCCACGGCTACTTTGGCTAGGAGGTCGTAGAGCTTACTGAAGCTTGGAGGAGGCGTAGTACTAATGCCTTGCACTGAAGGCTTGAGGCATGGGATTAAGGCAATGGCAATATGGAGGCGCTTGTTGGCGACGATCATTTGGAGGCGCTCGTTGGAGGTGCTCGCTGGCGAGTTTTGCGAGTCCTTGCTCTCAAAGAGTTTGTAGGTCGCTGTAGAGGCTAAGGCTACTACCATGAGCCATTGCTAGAGGAGCGGCCATTTGGGCTAGTAGGTTTGCTGGCGTTATGGCACTGTGCGCTGTATACTGTTGGCCATTCGTCGGTGTGTTTGCTGTAGACTCTGCCCACTGTTGGGGCACCATATGCTGAAGAGCTCCACTTGGAGAGGCTACTTTTATCAGAGAGGCTATAGAGGAAAGCCGCAGGTAGCATCTAAAATAGCAGCTACAAGGTCTGATTCTGGATGGAAAAGCCTAGCTCACGTTCCTTGAGGCTGCAGCTCCTTGTTTAAGGGCTCGAATTATCAAGCCAGGATGCAAAATAGAAGAAGTCGAGCAAGTTGTCTATGATTTATCTCCTTGTGTTCTTGTTGTGAGCCTCTTTTGGTCTCTGCACTCCTAGTTAGATCTATCCCTAACTCTTTCTCACAGTCAGAGTACCTTACAAAACTTAGAAATGTCTCTGTCTTGAAGCTCTCAAGGAAATAAATCTCTCTCGTTCGCTCTCAAACATAAATCTCTCTTTCTTTCTTGCGATGAACTAAGAATTCCTCTCAATAGAACAAAATTCCTCTTAATAAAATGAGCAGAAATCTCTCAATCAAATGGATGGAAATTTCTCTATCACTCAATGAAATTTTTATCTCATGGAAGAGAAAACTCTGTCTCTCAATCTCTCAATCTCTCTCACACTCTCAAGGATCGCAATGCCTCAGCGAAAGGCAAGGGAGCTCTGATACCATGACAAAATATGAAGAGGGGAGAGGAGAAGAGTGGAGATGAGGAGAGAGGGCACAGCTAGAGAGCACACCACAAATGACTAACTGTACACTAGATTTAGTTGAAGAAATAGAATATATACAAACCCATTTAGGTTTAGGTCTAGGGGATCTAACCCTTTCCTTTATAGCACTTTATAAGGTTAGTGCTATGCACATATGATCACGTGATGGTGCTATGCACACATTATCACATGACCGCCCCCTTTCCATCTCCCCCTCCCTCCCTTCCCTTTCCCCTCTGTGTCCCCTTCTCCTCCCTTTACCCCTTCGTCAACAGTGGTGACACAAGCATAGCACACCCATGTCGCCATATCTACCACCTTTCACTGATGAACCACACCCACGGGCATGCCCATGTGCCATGCACATGTGTGCATCACACTAGTGTCCCCATATCTACCAATCACCCAATGCCAGCATGTTACAATGGATAACCCTAGTCAACATACCATGTGGCAATGCCATGTCACCTCTTCCATGTCAACACAGTCACATGCTGCCATGTAAGCTACCCAATGAGCATCCACCTTAACTGCCACATGTCACAACCCTTGCTAGGCATTGTATCCTCTCCACATAGGCACATAGTGAATTTAGCATGTGACCTTAGCATGCCACCTCACTCCAGGCTAAATCAACATTTTTGGGCCTTCTTGGGATCAAATTTTGGAATATCCTTCCGGGAGCCATATGTTTTGATCCAGGAGAATTTTGCAGAGCTGTAAAAAGAAAAAATGATCGCCAAATTGTGCTCTATGAATTGAGCATGTCAAATCTGCCATCTAACTTTTCCATAGGTTAGCATCATCAAAACCTCATCATCAGAACCACCTCTTGATCCTCTGCAGCATACCCATCACTTAAAATGAATTAAGATAAAATTATTTTGCTGCATTTTGTGCTTCGATGTGTAGTCTGCTAGCACCTCCATAGAGGAGATCCAATTCCACCACTAATGTTTTTTTTTAAGTGATTACAAAAGAATTTTTTTTGTTACAAAATTTCCCTTGTGAAAAGGGTGATACAAAATCGCTCAAACAAGCCGAGCAATAGAAGCATATACATGTTAAAGATATACAACATTGTTTGTTATAAAATTACCCTTTCAAAAGGGGTGATACAAAATCGCTCAAATGAGCTGACATACAAAAGTGAGCTGACTACTACTACTATGATTTCATAGGACAGGTTCTTGACAGGGTAAGGAGGACTCATGGTAGTGGCAAAGCCAGAGCAAGTGGTGTTACTGCGAGTGCTTACGGAGTGAGGAGTAGTAGTGGGAGTAGGAGAGGGCAAGGGACCTGACTAGTACTGGGTCTCAGGACCAAGTGGAGACTTGTAGGGATGTGAGTGTGTTGACTCATCTACTCTCCCGAGTCAGCACAACATAAGCGACCCTTCCTACTCTTCCTTCCCTTACGATGGGCATGCCCAGTTGATGACCCCTCAGTCGAAGGGGCTAGAGGGGACGGTTGGACAGTAGGTCTAGCCGTCGGTGTAGGAGAGGGATTTGCTGAGGTTCTCTAGGATAGCAAAGAGAAGAATCTTGCTGCCTCCGCATCGATCATTTGTGCGACAAACTCGTCGGGACTCCCGACAAAGCCATGGGCTGCTAGCAAAGGAGTTCCCCAAGGGGTAGTCATAGTGCTATGTCTGAGAGGAGTTGGTGGTCATAGGGGTAGGCCCTTGAGGTGTCGCCTAAGTGGAATCAAAGTCCTCTACAGAGTAGAGATCATGATGTCTCCTCCTACGAGGGTTTTCGTACTCGTCGGACGTGCGACATGATCCCATGTCTAATTTGGGGGGATTGACAAACGTAGACACAAACATGAAAATAAAAAACAAAAACAAGAGCGGGTAAGAAGCGGAAAGACAATTAATTACTTGAGACAATTATGACTAAGGAGAAGGAAATAATCATATGCATAAGACAGAAAGCATATGCATAAGAGAAGCATAAGAGAAGGAAAAGAGAAGGCGAAGCATATGAGAAGGAGAGGGGAAAAGAAGAGAAAGAAGAGGGGGAAAAGAACCAAATATGCATAAGAGAAAAAAGAGAGAAAGTATATGCATAAGAGAAAAAGAGAGAAAGCATATGCTTATGCTTATGCAGAGGCATATGAGCATATGCTCATGCATAAGCATAAGCATAAGCATAGGCATAGGCATATGCTTATGAAAAGAAGACAAAAAGAGAGGGAAAAAAAAGAAAAGGAAAGAAGAAGGAGGAGAAGGACACATATGCTCATGCATAAGCATAAGCATAAGAGAAGAAAAAACATATGCATAAGAGGGGAAAAGAGATTGAAAGAGGGGAAAAAGAAGAGGGGAAAAGAGCATAAGGATAAGAGAAGGAAGAGGGGAAAAGCGAAGCATAAGAGGGGGAAAAGAAGAGTGAAAAAGAAGGGAAGGAAGAGGGAAAAAGAGCTCGAAAGAGGGGAAAAAGACGAGAGGAAAAGAGCATAAGCATAAGAGAAGGAAGAGGGAAAAAGATCATAAGCATAAAAGAAAAAGAAAGAAAGCTTGTGCTTATACTTATGCATGAGCATATGAGCATAAGAGAAAAAGAGAGAACGCATAAGCTTATGCTTATGCATGAGCATATGAGCATATGCTCATGCATAAGCATAAGCATAGGCAAATAGGCAAATACATATGCTTATGAAAAGAGGAGAAAAAGAGAGGAAAAAAGAGAGTGGAAAATAAGAGAAGGAAGAGGGAAAAAGAGATTGAAGGAGGGGAAAAAGAAGCGGGGAAAAGAGCATAAGCATAAGAGAAGGAAAAGCATATGCATAAGAGAAAAAGAGAGAAAGCATATGCTTACGCTTATGCATGAGCATATGAGGGAAAGAGGGGGGGGAAGAGGGAGGAAAAGAGGGGAAGAAGAGGGAATAAGAGAAGAGAGGGAAAGAGAGAGTTCCTATGCCCATCACTGCAGCTAGCACTTAAGGCATTAGCTGCAGGCCAATGCAAATAACGGAAATAACAAAAGCTAGAGTATGATGATGATATAGGAGATCAACTTGGTAAAGAGTTAGAGGTAGACTTGTTTGGCGCATTGAAGCCGTTGATGTAATGCTCTTCATTGATTTTTTTCATCTCAAACTTGGACATGAATATATGAGCTTCAAACTTGACGTACACGCTCTTGTACTTTTATTATCTCAAAGGATCAAACATGTATGAAAAGGAAAAACAAATTGTCATTGGGAAAAACTATTTTTAAGGTCGGTATGGGAAAAAACACTCTCTATAAACATCGCATAGGAAACTATCTCAGTGTTGCTATATAACAACCATTCACAAGTCTAAAAAGTGTTGCTATATAGCAAGGCTCTTTAAACATCACTATATAGCGACACTTGTCTAAAGTCGTTATATAGCAACACTTAATGAATCATGCTTTGATTATTGATGATTAGCACCCGAACATGCTAAACTTTGGTGCTTAAGCGTCGGAATAGGGCCTGTGTGTAGTAGTGTTGGATCTGCCATGACATTCACATTGTCACTGCTGCCAAATCTCACATGGTTGGGGTAGTCATGATAGCCTGAGGTGACAGCTCCATCATCATCGCAATCTCTTGCACATCCCTCAACACTAAGTGGGCCCAAACCTTCATTTTATCAAATGAGTAGTTGGTCTCGTCGAGCTTGCCTGTATCACTAAAATTCTTGATCTAGTATGGCCATGATAATGAACAGAAAGGGGTAAAGGGTTTAGAGTGTTGTACATATATCTAGCCTATGACTTGTGTACAATCCTTTAGACACCATATTGAACCTGAGCCTCCCACCTGGGTACAACCCTTCAAATATAAAAACTTATTCGTCCGATCAAAGAATCATGGTCATCCTTCATAAAGTTCCTTGCCTTCAAGCTTGTTGAGGGGTCTTTAGGCACCTTGGCTAAGTCATAGTCTAAGTAGAGTCATGTGGAAGTTGGAAGGTCACAAGTCATATAGATGAGTGGTAGTTACCAAGGACCACTATGGGAAGTTATAACTCTGTTTGGATAATGGTATCTTGATGTATGGAAGTCAGTGATTTGACCAGGATTTCAGACCATGTATTCCCCTTTGGCAAGTTGAATACTAATCCCATGCACAATTCTCCATGCTCCTGGCTATGTGTTGTTGGTAGAGAAAAGCCTTTTCATGTATCTTTCTCTACTGTATCTACTTTTTTCTTGAAAGATACATTTTGAGCTCGTAATATAGTCCGACTTCTATCCAACTTACTTCTATTTTTGCACTATCTTGTTGTCTTTGTGTTGCTTATGCATATTTCTCTTATGGTCAAGTTTAGTCCACAACACATTTGGTGATCTTGAATTGGTTTGTTCCTTAAAAGGCCTTGTTATTGAGGTTAAAGGGCTTACGCAAGTTGCTACTATCCAAAAGAAGTTGTTGAAAAGGATGTTGCTACAAAAATAAAGAATGATGCTCTTAGAAGAAGAAATTCAGATGTTGAGATTGAAGGCCGTTGCAAAGAAAAGGAGTTGTTATTCTAGAATGAAGAATGTTGCTCAAGATGGAAAGACTGCTATAGCAAAAGATGCTGGTGAAAACAAAAACGTGCCTAGAGTTATTGATGACAAAGACATAGGCAATGAAGAAAAGATAGTATCCCATGAAAAGTACTACCAACACAGGATTCCACCAATGAGGCGGCACTGTTTATATGGCCGACTTATATGAGTAAAAATTCAAAGTGTGGAGTAGCCAACAACCCAAGAAGAAGCTATAGATATTCTATGTGGAGATGAGTGAAGGAGCTTTGTAGCTTATGGGCCAGGAAGTCAAGAATATCTTGATAGCTATGTGCAACTTAAAGATTGCAACTACAGTGTTTGGTGCAAAGGTTTCAGGAACTAAGCTACAAGTAGTAGTGAGAAAGATTGGTTCGTGGTGGGTGACAAGTAATACAGAAGCCAGAGGGGTCAATATGGTTATGGGAACGTCTTGCTTGCGCCAGCTGTAGTGTGGATGGCAAATTTTTGATTGGGAGAAAGGAAAACAAGGTGCATTCTCCTAGTAGCAAGGCCAAGATGAGACATCAGTTAGATGTTCGAATCATAAGCTCAATTCCAAGG
This sequence comes from Dipteris shenzhenensis, assembly GCF_047967505.1. Lineage (NCBI taxonomy): Eukaryota > Viridiplantae > Streptophyta > Polypodiopsida > Gleicheniales > Dipteridaceae > Dipteris > Dipteris shenzhenensis. The sequence goes on along the minus strand of NC_141602.1, from coordinate 46,480,753 downwards.
TATGATATAGTTCGATAAAAAAGGAATGTAGAAGGTCCTATGAGGTGATCAACATTATGACAATTAGCTGAGACAACATCGGTATTTGTGAAGAACCAGATCTTGAAGGGTAGATAGGCACTAAGAATTCGATGGTGATTCCTTCCATAATGTTTATTGCTGGGCTGCTATGAAATTATTTGAGAGATACATTGGTTTAGATTGTTTATTTATGCGACACAAGTAGGAGAAAGTGATGACCAATAGTAATGGATTTCTGTCATGCAACACGTACATGAGCTCTCTATGGCCCTGTACTAATAGACCTATAAAAGTGACTGGTTGTTTGTAGAAGTTTAGCTAGTGTATGAGTTCAAAAAGCATGAAGTTGTGCAGAGTCCACATCTCACTTATAGTTTTTTCTCACAGGCTATAGATGAAACACGAATGACATCCAAATATTTGGCCAATAGCATCACACAAGGCTTACAAACTAAGGTTCAATTAAATAGAGACGTGAAATTACAGGTACACATTGTGATCCAGTCAAAACTCAGGACTACATAGGAAACGGTGACAAAGAGAGAATCAAATCACAATGGTGACAAAGAGAGCATCAAATCTCGTCCAACAATGAAGTAGATTGTCCATACTTGGAGGAAATTAATGATGGCTTGTGATAACAATCAGCCAATACTAAAGCACTAATTCTTTGAACATATCCTAGCAAGAAGATGAAGTTGTGATTTCAAATCAGCCCAATAGATCATTAAAAATTATAATCACAAAGTTAGTTCAACAAGAGTACCTATGCCTTGTTTAATGACAAAGATCAATTTTTTTGGGGGCTGATTCAAAGTGCCATTTTTAAACATCAGATTCAGACTTGTTTTGATTGTCCGCAACCATGTAATCCGACTATGGTTTGTCCAATTCTGTCCGACAATGGTCTAAATGGCTCTGATCAAGGTCTGATTCCAACAATTTCAAGCATGGGGAGCACTTATGAAGATGGCGAAAGCAATTGCGACTATAATCCGATTGTTACAAGTCCAAGCATAGTTGGAGCGAGTTCTATTTGGATAGATATGGCATAATCATGGTTCCAACTATAGTTCAACTTAAAGCATGATCAAAGCATTACTTCCTAAAGATTGAAGTCTTTACTAGATGATCCAAAGTGCAAGTTGAGCTTTCGAAATCAAATCCGGAGCAAAGGGAATGTGTGTCAAACAAGTGGATGCAATTTATTGTCTTTGAGTTATCAGAAGACAATCTGATTGTGTATCGGAAGACAATTTGACCATGTAGTCTGACTGTGGATGCAATTTATTATCTTTGAGTTATCGGAAGACAGTCCGACCGTGTAGTCTAACTGTGTAGTCCGACTTACTCTGACAAGAAATAGTCCAACCTGCTACAATCCAATAGACTTACTCTGACAAGAAATAGTCCAACCTGCTACAATCCGATAGATGTCCGAGCATTTTTCTCTCATTTCTTATCTGTTCTTCGAAATCCAAATCCACAACATGATTCTACATTATATCATCTTTTAGTATATGTTTTTGGATTCTTAAATGGAAATGATTTGCTTGTCAGATTGAGGCCGACTTGTGCTTAGTTTGTCAGAAAGACAATTTGACATAGTTCCAAATGACAAATTTTGAAGTCTGAGAGGTTTGAAGCATAAACCCAAACTGTGAACAAACTGAATCATGTATTTGAGGTACATTCATCTCAATATTTTTTGATTTGTCTCAACAAAAATTTTGATTATTTTCTGGCCATCATGGCAAATTCAAAGCAAAACAAGTGTTGCAAGATGCATTATTTGTTATCTGGAATTGCTGATCATAAAGACAAATATTGTTATCTACATTGGTGCAAGCATTGCAAGCAACATGGTCATCAAATAAAGGATTGTGTTGATCTATTGGAGCAATATGTGAGGCAAAGTCTGATCTAAAGGTCACGAACCTATTGGATAATCTATTGGTTTATTCCAACTTGCTTGATGATGCAAAGTCTTGGCACACCAAATTCCATAGAGGAGATTGGAAATCTCGTCAGTATGTGGCTGATGTCTCAAAAATTCAACTAAGAGTTCAGATTCTATAGTCCCAATATGGACATGAAGAGGACAATGATTCTAATTCTGACTTAGAAGCGAACAAAGAATTCAAAGATGGTGGTAAGATTTGCAATTATAATTCAACTATTCTTGTTCCTAATTAAATGGATGTAGATGTTTTAGAACATACACAAGTCGACATCCATTCCAAATAGTTAGACAACAACCTAATGATAGTCCGCCGACTAGAATGCATTGACAGTAAGCTACAATAGTCTTACAGCAACTTGAAGCAGCCCAACAGATAATTCTAACTGGTCTGAAAGTTCCAATATGAATGTATATAAAATGTGAATCAGTTCTGGGATTTTCCATCAACAAATGGAGAAAGAAGAACTTGGATTAACAAATAATGATAAAGATGATTGCTTTGTGACAGAGGGTGTGCACAATTCAAAAGATTCATATGATGAGCATACATGCTATGCATTTGCACCAGCTTTTTCTATTGATGTTATGTCGAAGCAAGAGAAAATTAATCCAAATGCAATCATGAGGAGCCTGACTACAGAATCCCTTACAACAAGAAATGTTTGGGGTACATTCCTAATCCGATTCAAACCAATCATGCCAAAGTATGTCCAAGCAATGAAGTCAAAATTTTTTCTAATATTTACTCCAAGATTGCAACTTTTTATGAGAATGATGAAGATCTTGAGGATTATGCTGAAAAATCAAGTATGTTAACCGATTGGTTAACAATATGCCACCCATAGTTAGTGATTTCATTTGATGTATAGTGGCAATTCTATAGAGCTAGGAGTGTGCCTTGGAGCCAAATAGGCCTAATATGGTTGTAAAAGAATGAGGAAAGAGAGTGGTATAAAGGTATTAGGGTTGGACCTCCCTTCAAAAGGTGACATGTATAAAAGGCCAAGTGGTTGACTTTGGTCTTCATTGTTGGATGCACAAGTTTGGAATACAAGCTCCCTCTTATCTTCTAGGAGTGTTTTTGGGTATTCTCTTGTTTCCTTTGTAGTGCCTTTGTGTTTTCCACTCTATCCCCATTCATTCTTCTCTTCTCCTCCCCTGCTCCCTCTCCTCTGTTCTCCCCTTTCCCTCTAACTCTTGTGGAAACACATTGGAACAATCTGGGAGCCTCTTGAGTGACACTTGTGGATGGCTCATGCTTTGCATTTCTCTCACAAGGAGTAGCTTGGAGTGGAGGCTCCATCGGCATTCCCTAAAGATCCCCATAACACATGGGTCACCGTTGAGACAACACATCTTTGGATCCATTTCTGGGGAGTTCAAGGTATGCTTTTGCATTGCACTTTATTTCTCTCATCAATTACCCATTGCACATTGTTTCAATATTATATTGGAGCCTTGTTAGTGGAGTTGTAGGAGAGGAATGGGTGAAGAAGTGCGAGTTTTGGATGGAAAAAGATGAAGTTGTTATTTTCCTATTGGAAAGAATTTTGGATCATGTGAAGCTTCCTTTTAATTTTTTGTAGTGTTTTGAATAGATACGAACATAGCTTAGAGGTTTGCTAAGGTGTGTAATAGAAAAATCCAACAAAAACACCCAAAAGTGATGCTTTAAGTGATTTTTGAAGTGAGATTGGAAGGAGAAACTATCTTATTTTGCAAACACCCCATTTGTCATTCAAATGTTGTTGTTTTTTGTTGTTTTTTGCATTGAATATGTAGACTAGGTATCACAAAAAAACTTGAACTAAAACTTTAAAATCATAAAAAATCATCAAAACCAGTCGGCAAAACTATGGATTCCTATCTCCATGACCCATCACCATAGCTCGCTATCCCCATGACCCATCGACTTAGGCCTCTATCCCATTGGTCAAACTACATTGAACCAATGCCATAATGCTATTGGTCAAACTGCATTGAATCAGTTCCATAACACTATCCTGTTGAACTAACACATGCCAATAACTAACCCACCGCCTGAATTAATTACTGTCAGTTAGCCGTCCCTCTAGCCAAATAGGCATTGACCATGTGCCATAATGCTTTCTCGCCTACCTACTATCCCGCTACGTCATTGCCTTAACTTTATCCCGCTGATGTACTATCCCATCAGTTATTGCCATAGAGCTATTCCACCGGGTCTTTTCTTTACCTCTATTCCCATGGGTTGTTGCCTTATCTTTATCCCACCAAGCATTGCTTTAGCTCTATCCCCATAGGTTGTTGCTTTAGCTCTATCCCCACAGGTTATTTCCTTGGCTGCCTGTCCTTGCCTTAGATCTATCCCACTGGTTGGTGACATAGCTCTAGGAACACAAAAATTAGAAAAAAGGCAAGAATATAATGCAATCTAGCAACTAAAAATTGGGACCTCGAGCATCGGCAAGCCACCTTGCGTCAAGGTAGACTAACATCAACTACGTAAACAAACATATGGACTTGAGATCAAGAAGAATCCTAGGAACTGACTCAGAGCACAAAGATAGTTATGTCTAGCTACACGCCGAGTTTCACAACTATTCAGTTAGGATCCTCAATACTTAGTGCCCATAAGTGCACAGACCATCCCAAGCTGAGTTGTCTAGCTCTAAAGATTCAATGAGATTAATGGATAGATGGGTGAAAATCCCAACCTTAGAGAATCTGCTACTTCAAAATCTAGTTCAGTATGCCTTCAATCATCTACTCCTTCCATAGCATCTCAAATATGGGACTCATTTGTAAACATGCTAGTAGGAAGGTTTGGGCTCAATAACCCAACCAGAGAAACGGTCAACCCATTTTTTGGGCATATTAGGGCAACAAAAGAGCCTCAAAGAGCAACCCAACCACTGTTATCACAAGCAAAACTCAGGGAACCAAGTCCCACAATACCTACTAGCAATCAACCCCCATCATACCAATTCCTTGATGATAGACAATCCTACAGGGATGAATTTGGACATAGATTCTCTCAAGGGTCACAAATGCTAGAACAAAGTAAGCAGAGGAGTAACCTCAAAGGTCCACAATTAAGACCGTCCACCTTGAAACCCCCTATGATTCCTCCCTAGCAACAAATCATGGGAGATATTCCCTACCCAACTACTGCCCCTTATAGTCCTATGCATACAAGAAACGTACCACTCCCTAAAGAACCTCTAGTCCATCTTGTTAGGCCCAACCAAACCCAAGTCATAATGCAAATGCCTAGTGGGCCTAGATTCTTGTTGCCCAACCTTGTGCCGTCAAATCCATGGAACCCTTCATTAGACCACCAAAGTATGGGACATCGCCCACAATTCCACAACCTCCCATTGTATTACAAACGGTCCTTATGGATGAAGCAATGAGAATCCTAGTGCAAGCACTAGGAAGCAGGGCGACAACACCACCTCCTCATTTCCAAGAAGGGACACCAACCCCTTAAGGAACAAGCCTGTCAAAATCTCCAAGCTAATCACAAAGTCTGTAAGAGAAGGAGATCGAGTCTCCCATGTTGAGATTTGAACAAATCTGTGAGAAATTTGGTGATATCAAGGATCTAGACAAGACCAATGCTTTAGGCTTAAGCCTTGATGGCAAGGCTGGACAATGTTTTCGAGCCTTAAACCCTGAGCAAAAAATAAATTGGGACACATTGCATAAATATTTCATTGTGGGTTTGCCCCTAGTGGTCTCAAGTGGAGCCTGATTAACCAACTTTATGAGGTAAAGCAGAAGGAGACTGAGTCCTTAAGAGATTATATTTCCAAGATTAAACATTTGAACTCACGATGTGAACCCCACAAGAGGATGATCAATGCTCAACTCTTACCATGATTCCTCATAGGGCTAGAAGACATTAGGTTGCTTGATCATCTATTTGATATATGAATCCCACATTGTTTGAGCTATCCAGCAAGATGGCCCAATACACCTCAAGGATAACATGAGGGAGAGACTTGGCATATGATCAAGGTCAAAAAATGAAAGCTTGTAAGCATGATAAAAAAGCAAACAAAAACTCAGCAAACATTTCGACAAAAAGCAGTCCGAGCATGTTTAAGGTGTCCGATGATGGAACTCGAATGCATTTCAAAGGTTTGAAACTATCCAAAAATATTTTCAGTATGATCTCAGTAAGAGGAATTTCTGAAAGTTTGAAGGTGTTTGTTGTCATTTTTAATTCTACATGTGGTGATCAAACAATTTAATTTGGCATAAGGTGGACAAACTGTCTGATAATTCAACTGCATCCCGATGATAGTCTAAGTATCTATTCTCCTATTACTGATGCATTTTCAAAATCCAATTCAATAGAATATTTTTGAAATGTATAAGCTATCTCAATGTGTTTTTTGACTCTGTCATTGGAAATATTTTGACAGCTCATTTGCAATCCAATAGTAATCTGATGTCACTCGTACTAGTTCTCTGACAATCCAACTGTGATTGATGCTAAACACAAATCAAAATTTAGACCTTGGGTTTTTTTAATAAAGGTCAAATTAGGATTTCTCATAGAATGATAAAGAATTTCTTTGAGGGCTTTACACCAACATATGTTGCAGATATTGGAGCTTCATCGACATATTGCTTTTTGCTTGATTGGAGCAATGTATCCATTCCATGCCAATGGAATGTGTGGCATCCTAATTCATGCATGGCTCTACTTATTCATTTTGTATGAACTATCATGGATGACATTATATCTCATGGGTCCCTAACATTGGCATGTAGCCATGAAATGGTACAATTGTAATCAATAGAACCTACACCATGGAGATTAAGAAGGGTTCATGTCTATGCATTTTTGTTTAAAAAAGAGCTACTGACTGAAAGTGCCAGGTGTTGAGGGGTATTTAGGCACCTAGGCTAAGTAGATTCATGTGTAAGTTGAAAGGTCACAAGTCATGTGTAAGTTGGAAGGTCACAAGTAATATACATGAGTGTCAATTATCAAGGACCACTATGGGCAATTATAACTCCTTTTGGATAACTTTATCTTGATGTATGGTAGTCAGACTGCTATTTGACTAGGATTTCAAACCATGTATTTTCCTTTGGCAAGTTCAACTGAGAATTTAAAGAGCCACCAACTTACGACTCTCATTTAGACCATATGTGGAGCAACACTGACAATCCCAATAGACAAATAGGTACCTCATTTGCATACTAGACAAACCATTCCATTGCATACGTTTGCACATAATGCACACTAACACTTACACTTACAATAACATTCCAAATCATAGGGCCTTAGTGGAATCCCCAACGTTTTTTTATAATTCATGTTGTAGAGTTACCAAGGTTTGCTTCACTACCCCCAAGGCTGAAAGTATACCATGGAGCTGCCTAACCAACATTGGATAAATTTATCCCCATGAAGGCTTGCTTTGATTACACAGAAGGATTAATGAGACATAACAATGATTTTGTACGCTTTTTCAGCCAATCGGTTGGGCATTCCAATGATGTGCTGGCCAGAATTCAAAATGAAGCTATTAGGTTTGAATTGTATAGTTCAAAAAAGAAGGGCTGTAGTAGTGAAGCCATTGTGGGGACAATTCAAACTAGCAGTAGCAGACGTGGGGAGGCACTCATAGCTTGTGAATTCTCCACTTGCTATTATCAACAAATCATGACTAACTAACTAGTGGGTTCCTTCCAATTGCATGAGCTATAATTTCAATTGCCAATGCCTTGATAGCACAATGGTAGGGTGTCTACCTACCAACACGGTAGCATGTGTTCAAACCTCGCTATGCGTAGCATGGGTTCGGAGCCAATGTCCCACGATATGATGAGTGAGTGAGTTTTTTTTTTTTTTTAAGGGGACATCGCTTAAAAGAAACTATAACTCAATCCACACACTTTTTGGATATATTCCCACTTCCATCAAGATAAATAGGATATATTTTATAGTCAAGTATCTCATGGGTCTATGTCTTCCCTTTCATTTTCCTTGAGGATTGTGTTGCTCCTTTCACTCCACCAAGAATCACCGATGGGATCTACATGCATACCTCTCATATAAACTTTTCCATGTTTGCAAGGCTCGATCAAGAGGATCGATATAGAGAATTTCATCTAGAAAGTCAAAATGAAAATAACGTTTACTGATAAAGTAGAGTGGAAAGCCATTCCTAATGTGGATGAGCAACACATAACACATCATGGATGACCAAAACCTCCTTAAAGAATTGTGAACAAATTATTAGGCTTTATGTCGCAATCTTTCTTTGAGTCAAATATTCACAACTCACTTACATTTGAGACTTCGGCACAAAATTTATTGGGTATGTATGCTTAGATATGTATAAAACATGGAATTTAGTTAACCTCCCCTATCTTCATCAAACATTCTTCTCCTTGAGGATAAGATAATGAGTATACATCAAAGACCATGCATGTTGTAATGTCAAGACTCTTAGAATAAATCGTTGCCTTTGGAAGCTACAATATATTCTATTTACCACCTAACATTAATGATTGCCATTGGTAAACTTGTAATTTCTAAGGCATGGTTGTTCATTAGATGTAAGAGTAAATGCAATAGTCTCCAACAAAATTGTGTCATGCCAGACCACTCAAGAAAGAACAATTGACACTATAATCATAATATTTGAATATGAGATCTGAAACCAAATAAGTATGAGAAATTAAGATGTACACCTAACAGATAGTGACTCTCCATATCAAAGAACCTCAAAAAATAAGGAACAATCACAAGGAACGCCAAGCACACTTGTACAAATGGGAGGAAGAAAAAAAGCAAGTACAAATAGTAAATACTCATGAGCACTGCCTTAGGTTTTGCTAAATGCAAATGATCATGAAGAGGAATGGATGAAGCACTTGCAATGGAAGCATGTGTGTAGAACCATTGGAAAGCTTGAGTACTATAATGCAACTGCTTGCAGATGCAAAGCGATGTGCAAACTCTGTGTGTGTGCATATGTGCAGATGTGTGAGTGAAAAAAAAAGAGTTCAGATGATGTGCTAGACACAACAACACAAAGCAACTATAGACGTGTTTGATAGATGCGTAAAATAGCGAGCGCGTCTATAGGCACTACTTGAATAGAGAAAATACAGGCACATCTAATAGCACATCTACTTGCGCATGTATTAGCGCGTCTACATTGAGAAAATATAGGCGCATCTAATAGCGCGTCTATTTGCACGTGTATTAGGGCGTCTATTAGCGCATCTACACTAAGATTTAGACACATATTTAGACGTGAATTTAGATGGAAAATAGAGAATACAAAAAGTGAGATTTTGGTGCAGGCTGATAAATGTCAATCACTGCTTTCCAAACATTGCCCATGATTACCAAAGCATATAATTTTAACAAAAATATCAATGCTTTTTTGCAAACCCACATATACAAAAATTAAGTGAGGTGATGAGAATGAGACAATATGTAAAATAGTTTTGCTAATATCAATGATTGGCTACGGTTCAATCTCATCCTCAATGAGATCAACCCTTGCCAAACTATCTACTTCAAAATCCAAACCAATGTTGAGATCTGCAAATACATTCAACCCACTACTGCTTGTGCTACTCATGTGCTCATCAAAATTAGCATCACCGATGGTAGCGGGTAATGACCTCAATATCTGTATCTCATATCTCATGATCATCCTCCTCTCTCGTATCACGGTCATCATCACCTCCATAGCCATGATCATCCTCCATACGCTCCATATTAGTAAATGTACTATACATCACTTTGGAATGTGGAGTAATAGGTATGACATGCCACCATATCAAATATTTAAAAGTGAGTATTTTTATGTGTGTACAATACCTGTTCACATTGTTGCGGTAGTACTAGTGTGTCCTTCTTACTTTGCCAAAACTTTATGGAGTCAATAGTTACAAAGCCACTTGCATGGGATTTGATTGTTGCGTTAGGGCCTCTTTCCACCACGTCCTTAAACCACTTTACATTCAAAACATACACAAAGAAGCGTCGAAAGTCATGCTTAATAATATCATGGATTATGCCACAATAATCATCCATGGCTCCATTGGCTCCCTCAAAGCTCTCTCTTATCATCAATCCGTTGTGTTCGAAAATGCTTGCCCTCACACCATATAGCATTGAACATAGTACACTACACCAAGACAAAATCAATTAAATAAGCAATCTAAATTGTTGAAATCTCCTAACTTATGCATAACATTCTATATACCGACCTTGCTCATGCATCCCCTAGCATACTCCCATTCTTCCATTGTGATATGCATCCCCTCGTCTCTCTCTGCTCTCCCCATTTCATCAAGTAACCAATCCACATGAATATCCTTTGGAAGTGCTCTTAGATGCTGAGGGTATGGCACACAAGATCTGTGGTGTGTATGAAAGAGGGCCCTTTCTCCTTGTCTTCTTGCCTTTGCATCCTTGTATCTTGTCACCCATCTTTTCATCACATCACTATTAAGCATGCAATAGAGGTTGATATTATTAGGCAACTCTGTGTCTATTACTTTGTTGCATCCTTTCCCTTGAGGCACAATAGAGGTCATCCTTAGGTCTTCATCATCTCTCCATAGTTGTGGGAGGCAGCTATCCACATCAACAAGAAACTCAGAAATATATACAAGTTACTCTTGTACCTAGATTCTTCCTTGAAGCTTGGCCATGTGTCTTCAATATGCTTCCACGCAGGAGTGTCTGCGGGAGTTCTCCACTTGCCATTGGTTGATTGATGGGAGGAATGACATGACATGAGCTCTGCAATGAATTTGCACTTGAACATATGTTGGATGCGAGGGATTATGGAAAAATGTCGCAAAACCTTACGAGGCACATGCAAAGTTTTGAGATCTGCTCTATATCTTGCCTCTCCACAAGTAGGACACTCTCTTGCATCCTTATGTGGTCCATGAAATAGAACGCAATCGTTGATGCATGCATGGATGTGCTTGTAATCTAATCCTCCAAGAGAGGTCACATGTTGCCTTGCCATATCTCTTGAGGTCGGTAATTTATTATCCCTTGGAAGCATTTTACACAATAGCCTGCACGTGAAGACCATAAATGAGAAAAAGCATTCGAGTAATTGACCCACTAGCATAATTCACCATGTTTGCAAAATAGACTTTAAATCTTACTTGAGTAATGCATTCAAACTTGCATTGCTCCATCCATAGATGGTCTGCAAGTTTAGTAACTCAAGGGAGGCACGTAGAACATAGAATGTGCACCCCTCAAATAGTGGAGTCGATGCTACGGTAAAAAGATCATCCTGCTCCATGCTATCATCCCTCCCTTCGGATTGATGTACATATAAATCTCGCACCATATCATCAAGCACCTCCTCCTCCATGGGCACATGAGGTAATGGCGGAGGGCTACTATCACCATCACTCCATGCATCCGTAATGGTCCCTCCTGAAGATCCTACCTCATATCGCCGACGCTTCGCCTCCTCATGATGAGCATAGGGCAACATATGCGGGTGTGGCACTGCATCCTGTATCGAATTAAAACGGGATCATAACTCAAATACATGAACACCCATAGGTATCTCAATCAACCTTAACTCTGTAGCACTTACCATGTTTACGGTCGCATCCCATTCTCCATACTTTGAGACGTGATTGAGTGTAATCTTGCATGCATGATACATGTTTCCTCGACATCGATCACACATACATTTGATTTTTTGCTCCAACCACATTTCGCGATGGTGGATATGGAGGGTTTCATCCTCATTGTCTACTTGTTGAAGATGGAGGGTTTCATCCTCATTGTCTACTTGTTGAAGATGAAGACATCCTACAAATAAACAACCCAAAACAATTACTCGGTGGTGCATCTAAAACCACGTCTGTACTATGGTATGTGTCTATAGGCACATCTACAACATACTATAGATGCATTGATAGATGCACATTTAGACGTGCAATTAGATGCGCTTTTAGACGCGTAGACTACGCGAAGATTTTCGAACCTATTTTTAGCACGCTTGCTTTTCTTCACATACTTTTAGCATTGCACGATTTGCTTTCCTATTAATAGACACAGCTTTGAGCATCCACACTTATCTCCAAGCACCCACACTCATCTCCAGGCTTACACAATCATCCCCAAGCACACAAGAGAAGAGGGTAAACAAGGAAGAGAAGAAAGAGAAGCAGCTTTGAAGAAGGACAAGAAGCTTCCATACCTCTATCCAAGGTAAGTCTCTTGACGGTTGATCTTCTTTGGAAGCTGCTCTCTTTGGATTTATCCTTTGTGGTCTGCAGGGAATAAATGTTTTTGGTACTAGTGTTGTCTTTTTATGTCCGGCGCATGTCCTTTTCAAGTTTTAAAAAAGTTCATCTATTGGAGTGCGTCTATAGATGCGTCTCAAAGCACATCTAAGAGCACATCTAAGAGCGCGTCTATAGACGCGTCTGTATTTAAAAATAGACAGCTGCATCTATAGATGCGCTATTAGACGTAGAGATAGACATGCTCTAACAGTCTTGGATATTCTTCCTTCCCCCTCCCCTTCCCCTTCCCTTCCCCTTCCCCTTCCCCTTCCACTTCCAACAAAAGGATTGCATCTTGAATGATGAAAATAAGTGATTGCATGAATGAAGAAAGGTATTGCATGAATGATGAAAAGGGATTGCATGATTGAAGAAAGAGATTGCATGAATGATGGAAAGGGAAAGCATGATTGAAGAAAGGGATTGCATTTGTGAGGAAATAAGGGATTGTGTTCTCTTTTCTTCTCTTTTCTCCTCTCTTTCCTTCTCTTTTCTCGTCTTTTTTTCTCTCTTATCTCCTTTCTCTTTTCTTCTCTCTTTTCCTTCCCCTTCCCCTTCCCCTTCCCCTTCCACGTCCAAGAAAAGGATTGCATATTAAATGATGGAAATAAGGAATTGCATGAATGAAGAAAGGGATTGCATGAATTATGGAAAGGGATTGCATGATTGAAGAAAGGGATTGCATGAATGATGGAAAGGGAAAGCATGATTGTAGAAAGGGATTGCATGAATGATGGTAAGGGATTCCTTCTCTTTTTTCCTCTCTTATCTCCTCTCTTTTTCTCTCTTTTTTTCTTCTCTCTTTTCCTCTATTTTCTCATCTCTTTCCTTCTCTCTTTTTCTCTCTTTTATCCTCACCTTTTCTCTATGTTTCCTTCTCTCTTTTAACCTCCCTTTCCTTCTGTTTTCTCTTTTCGTGGTAATTTTCCTCTCTTATCCCCTCTCTTTTTCTCTCTTTTTTTCTCCTCTCTTTTCCTCTCTTTTCTCCTCTCTTTCCTTCTCTCTTTTTCTATCTTTTATCCCCACTTTTTCTCTCTTTTTCTCCTCTCTTTTCCTCTCCTTTCTCCTCTCTTTTATCCCCACTTTTTCTCTCTTTTTTTCCTCTCTTTTCCTCTCTTTTTCTCTCTTCTTTTCTCCTCTCTTTTCCTCTATTTTCCTCTCTTTTTTCTTCTCTTTTCCTCTATTTTCTTGTCTTTTCCTCTCTTTTTCTCTCTTTTTTTCTCCTCTCTTTTCCTCTCTTTTCTCCTCTCTTTCCTTCTCTCGTTTTCTATCTTTTATCCCCACTTTTTCTCTCTTTTTCTCCTCTCTTTTCCTCTCCTTTCTCCTCTCTTTTATCCCCACTTTTTCTCTCTTTTTTTCCTCTCTTTTCCTCTCTTTTTCTCTCTTCTTTTCTCCTCTCTTTTCCTCTATTTTCCTCTTTTCTCCTCTTTTTTTCCTTCTCTGTTCCTCTATTTTCCTCTCTTTTCTCCTCTCTTTTCCTTCTCTCTTTTTCTCTCTTTTTTCTTCTTTTTTTTAGTTCATCAATAATCTTCTTTTTATCTTTTCTTCAGTTCATCATGTGGCGAGGAAGCTCTTTAGCCTCACTTAATCTTCGGGAGACCATCTTTTGGGAGTTATATAACCTTTTGGGGCACCCTCCCAGTCCTGGGGAGTTATACGGCTACATGATGGGTACTCCAAACACCCCCTAGGAGTCGGCACTACAGACTCCAAACCACCCCAACCCCACACCAGCTTAGATTACCCCAGTGGAGTCGAGATAGCCCAGATGGCTACAGAGCCATGTCCCTTCTCCCATGCCGTTAGGAGGCCCTTCTGCCTCACAGAGCCGTTGGCATACTCCCATGTAGTTGAGACTTGGTTCTCTAGCTACGAGTGGTCAACATAGTCCCGTGCAGTCAAGAGTCACTTCTCCAGCTACGAGTGGACAACGTACTAGCTCAACATAACATGGTAGCAGGCGTAGTAGCAGGGAGAGCGGTGGGGGATGCATGGCACAGTGCTTTGGGAGGGGTAGTGGTGGGGACAGGGATGATTCAAATGATGCAGACATGCCAGAGGGTGATGGTACGATCTACTATGACCTCACTAAGACAGGAGGCATCTTGATGGAGGAGAAGGGAGGAGGAGAGAGGAGGAGGAGGAGGAGGGAGGAGGAGGAGAAAGAGGGAGGACGAGAAGGGAGGAGGAGGAGGGAGGAGGAGAGGGAGAGGATGGGTTGCAAGGTTGGAGGAGAGGGGAGGAGGAGTTGCAAGGTTAGGACATGCTTTTGGACGTGGAGTGCAAGGAAGCATGGACACTTGAGACAATTGCTTGGAATACCAAAGTAGAACTCAACACAATGCCCCAAAGAGTGTGGGCTTCATGGGTGGGATGTCGGTTAGGTCATGCAGTGCAAATAATAGGGATGGCCTTTGTAGCAATGGCAACAAACCTGCAATAACCCTGAGGCAAGGACTACCCATGAGACAGACATATGCAATGAAAGCATCCGTCCTGAGTGCTATAAATCCGGCATGTGTAGACAGGTAGAAGATATTTTTCTCATCTTCAGACAAGTCTTGGCAAATTATGCGCAGGGTCTTAGTCCCGATGGAACGTTCCTAGTTGATTGTTGGATGAGCAGATATGATCCTGATTTGGAGTTGCTTCCATTGGATAAGCACGTGTGCGTTGAGGTGATCTTCCACTTGTAGAGCAGCCACAAGCTCTTGGTACACCACTATTGTGCATTGTAGTGGGGCATCATTGGTGTTGTCTTCCAATGCCTCATTATTGTGCACTAGAAATTGGAGTTCAAGCTTGGAGATGATATATTTTTTGGGAGTGCATCTCATTCATTTTTTCTTTGTATCGATGGTAGATGGTTGTGTATGCCTCCTTAAGCTTTCTCATTTGCAAGGTGACCTTTGCCTGTTGAGGAATGTCTTCAGTGGTATTGGACCATTAGTCCAAGACTTGTGCTTGTGAAGTGCTAGCCTCTTGAACAGTAGCAAGTTGGTCTTTTAAGATTTTGCATTCCCTTGTAAGCTCATCAATGCTGAAGGCACGTACTGCCAAAGATTGTTTCATGTCTTCAAGCTTGTCTTTGCAATCTTGGAGCTCTTCTTCTTTGTGAATAAGAGTGAGTCGAGCTTGTGCCACTACCTCTGTCTGATGTGCAGATGTCAAGGAGTTATAGTAGGTCTATAGGATTGCCGTTGCTTCTACTGCCACAATCAGCTATGTTTAACGTTGGTGGAGGTTGGTACTCACATCCCTTACTGCCTTCTCTTGAGCTTGGAGAGCTTGGTTCATGTGCACTTCTTCTACCTCCTCCTCCTGAAGTGCCTTGACCTCTATGGTGATTGCCTAGAATCGGTCTTCGATTTCTAATGTAGTCTGCCTTTCCAATTCTCTTGCATATTCTTCCTTGGCCAAGCTAGTGAATAGTTCTGACATTTGGATCATTTGGCTAGCTTGATGTTGGAGAATGACAGATGGTGATGAGGTCTGGTAATATTGCTGATACAAGTGGCACCCATGTAGCCATCCTGATGATTCTATAGTACTTGGGGGAGGTTGTTCCAATGGCAATTCAGTCCCTTGTGTACAATAGTCATATTGCTGATCTGGCACTAGCTCCCCTTGTGGCTCATCGACCGACATGGCATCGATGGGTGGTTTGAGTGCTGATGTAGTCTCAGGCTCTGGTGCCGATCTTGTCTCAAGCTCTGGTTGGTGCTATTGGTGGAGACTTATTGGTTGTAGTTGTGCACCGAGCTGTAGCATCTCGTGGGGAAATTCCACAATCTCGACCTCCAGAATAGGTACTTCTGCTAAGGCATCTGCACTTATCAATGTGATAGTTGGAGAAGTTGGTGATGGCTCCCATACTGGTGAGAAGGGTATGTCCAATTCCTCAATAATTGGTTTTGGTGACTGGGGCAGAGTCATTTCTCTTTCTTGTAGTTATTTTTTGATGATTATAGCCAATAAGTGTGGAATTTTGCATTTTTGGCCTAAAGAACCATTGAGTTTCTTGGTAAAGAAGATGACGAAGTGCTGGACCCAGTCTTGTTTTAGCTTCCTACTCAGCAAAACAAATGTGCGGAGTGGAAGGGAGTGAACTTTGCCGTACTTAATTCCTAGGATTGTGGATAGAAATTGTGCGGCTTCCTTGAGGCGATGGTCAAGGATTGTGTGAAGCAATATGCCATCTCTATGGATCAGTGTGCTCTTGAGGAGAGGCTGTACTTCGATAAACTTTGCATCAGCAGGCCGTTTAGGGTATTTGCCACCTTGTTTTGGCGGTGAGAAAGCCCTTTGAATGATTGTACTATCGAGGATAATGTTGAGTGGGCTTTGCTGTATAGTGATTGTACATAGTGATTGTACTGTATTTACCCTCCTTTGCATTGCTGGAGTAGTAAGAATGGAGAAAGTCCTTGATGTAGGTCATCAGGGTAGGACTGTTCTCCAAGGATTTGAGGCTCTCATGCAAACTGCTTAGACCCCGTTGCTCTAAGTAAGATGTTGCTTCTTGGGAAAGAGCATAAGTCAATGTGGGTGGCCAGACAAGTTCCAATGATTGGGCCTTGTCAATGGTTATGTAGGCCAGTTGTGACTGGGGTGGCGTTTGTTCTGCTTGGTCATGCACTGAATCTTCTTTGGAGCTATCGCTATGGACCACGAATGCCTGTGGTCTCCATGGTTGAGAGGATGTAAATGGCTGCGAACTCTGGAGGGGGTCTTGTGGTTGAGGCGGTGGGCTCTTTCTGCACATCCTCTTTAGTGGCAACATCTTTTCTGAACCTGCATCCATGTGCATGTAGTGTACCATTGATCATTAGATTGATTGGCATGTCGGTATGACCTTTTTGTGTGTGTGAGAGAGAGAGAGAGAGATTTTTTTTATACATGCTTTGAGAGTGCGGAATGAAAGTGTGTGGTACAATTATTCATGCAATCATCTATGTGTCTAAGTGAAATCGTGTGAGTACGTGACCTAGTAGCTAGTTAGGGACTAACTATATGCTTTTTTGATGGGATTTTCATAGGGCAGCTAGAACTCATTCATCACTTCTGAGCCCTAGGTAAAATCAATTGGTGCTACCTATATGTGCGAAGATGTACATATGCAAGTGAGTGCTCGTGATACAATCTATTTCTAACTAAGGAAGACTTGGTTTCCCAAATCTTCATTTTTGTCGGGGATGGCTTGCATGTTGATGTGGTAGCGCTTCAGTCGGCGGCTCCCGTTTATTGTTGTGTTGAATTGGACTCCATCCAATCTTTGTAGCAGCACATCTCCGATGGGATTCATCTTTCGTACTCGGTATGGTCCTTGACCTAGATACTTCAGTTTCCCCTTGTGTACTTTGGCATTGTATAACAGGACTAAGTCGCCTTCCTTGATGTCTTTAGCTTTAAGGTTTCTATCAAACCATGCCTTTCTTCTGCGTTTTTCTGTTGTCATAGCATGGTAGGCGACTAGTTTTGTCTCTGTATGCTTTTCCACCTGATAGAGCCTTTCTTTCAAGGATTCATGGTCTCCCATGCATTCTTGTATTGCAATGTGTAGACTTGGTATTACAATTTCGAGTGGGACCATAGCTTCAAGGCCGTACACCAATTGAAAAGGTGTTTTCCCTGTATTGACCTTGAATGTGGTTCTGTATGCCCATAAGGCAGCATTCAGTTTCTCTGCCCAATCAAAACGTTGTGGTTCTCTACTACCTTGGTGAGGATAATGCATATTATTTTGTTGGTGGATTTTGCTAGTCCATTCCCTTGGGGGTAGTAGGGTGTGCTTTTTCTATGGTTTACCATGAAGCCAGCAAGAGTTCTTGGATTATCTCATTGACAAAATGTGTGCCTCTATCCGACACAATTTCAATGGGGCATCCGAATCGAGTGATCACATTTTTGTATAAGAATCTTGATGTGCTTCTGGCATTTGCCTCTCTGACTGCTTTAGCTTCAGCCCATTTTGTAAAGTAATCAATGGCCACAATGATGTAGCATGCCTGTGTTCCTTTTGCTGCTGGATGTATGGGACCCACATAGTCAATCCCCCATTTTTCAAATGGTTTTTGTGCAACAATTGGTATTAGGGGATTGAAGTCTTTATGTTGTGGTTTAATAGTCCGTTGGCATACATCACAGCCTTTTACATATTCATAGGCATCTGCCCACAGTGTTGGCCACCAGTAGCCTACGAGGAGAACTTTTCTTGCTGTGGCTTCCCCTTGGAAGTGTCCTCCTACAATGCCTTCATGGACTTCACTCAGGATTGGCATGATCTCATGAGGCATTACACATCTTCTTAAGATCTATTCCTTGCCCATCTTGTACAGTTGTCTTGTAATGAGTTGATAGGGTGCAACCTTTAGAATCAATTTCCTGGCATCTACTGCTTTCATGTCAGGAGGTGGTCTTCCTGCCATCAAGTACCCAATGATATCTCCACACCACTCTAGAACAGCATCTATTTGAAATAGTGTGGAATTTGGTAAGTCATCTTCTACTCCAGTGGCTTCTTCTCCCAACTTGACTCGAGACATGTGATCAGCAATGTAGTGTGAAGATAGTGGCAGAGAAGGAAGGAGTCTCACTTGCGGCTTTCTCTCATACACAATGGGGAAATACACACAAAGGTGGAGGCTGAAAAAAGTTTTCCTCTTCTTAGTTGTGTAAGCCAAAAGAACTCTAGTACAAAGAAATAGAAGAACACTAAATGTGGGTCTCAAACCGACTCAGCTAACTAAGGTGGCATACTAACTGAGCCACGAACTAGAGTACATAAGGATAGCTGTCATCCAGCTATTATTCATGGACGGTGTACCAACTACATCTGTAGCTAGCAAGTCGGTGACATAAATGCACAATGGTCACCTTGGCATATCACGAGTGGAGCTCGATATCTCAACACTCCCCCTCGAGCTCAATCCCAATTCCTACACACCAAGCAGGTCTCTGAACTTGCACACCTTCTCTTCTCCCAATGCTTCGCGAATATGTCAGCTACCTGATCCTTTGTGCTAACATAAACTAGATCAATAAGACCTAGTAAAGCCTTCTCCCGCACATAGTGATAATGCACCTCAATGTGCTTTGTTCTAGCATGATAGACTGGGCTATTTGCCAAGTGTATACTGCTCATGTTGTCATAATAAATGACAACTGGCCCATCTGTAGACTGATGCATATCATAAAGTAGCTTATGCAACCAAGCTACCTCACATGCAGCCATTGATGCACCCCTATACTCAGCCTCTGTGCTCGACAAGACAACTGTAGGCTGTTTCTTGCTGCTCCAAGTGATTGCAGCACTCCCAAAAGAGAACACATATCCGCTGGTAGATCGTCTATCAGAAATACTACCAGCCCAATCAGCATCTGTGTATCATACAATTATATCTGAATCCCAGCCTCATAAAATAGTCCATACTACAATGTGGACTTCACATACCTGAGTATGCGTTTAGCCGCATCCAAATGCAGTTTCTTTGGAGCCTGCATAAACTGACTTACCAATCCAATAGCATAGCTCAAATCTGGCCTGGTAATAGTCATATAAATTAAACTTCCTACTATGCGTCTGTACATAGTAGGGTCTTCCAGAAGCTCACCTGCATCTGCGCTCAGCTTCACATTCTACTCCAAAGGATCAGAAATAGGCTTACAACTTGTCATCCCATATTTGGACAGCATGTCCAATCCATACTGCCTCTGCAAGAGCCGTATCCCACTTGGTGATCTAATCACCTCAATGCCCAAGAAATAATGCAGCTCTCCCAAATCCTTCATCTCAAACTTTTGCTTCAATAGCATTTTCACATGAAGGATATCTTCATCACTATCACCTGTGATGATCAAATCATCAACATATATGACAAGCAGCATAATACCTTTGTCTGTTTTTCTCACATAAAGTGAGAAATCTACCTTGGAAATCTGAAATCCAATAATGACAAGATATTGTCCTATCTCGTCAGACCATGCTCTAGGTGCTTGCTTCAAGCCATACAAGGCTTTCTTCAACCTGCAAACAAACTCAGGATGAATAGCATGAACATAACCTAGTGGCTGCTCCATAAAGACCTCTTCTTGCAAATCACCATGCAAGAAGGCATTCTTTACATCCATCTGATGTAAAGACCATCCCTTTGATGCAGCCATAGCAATGACTGCTCTTACATTTGCCATCCTTGCAACCGGACTGAATGTTTCTTCATAATCAATGCCATATGTTTTTGCATACCCCTTGACAACAAATCTTGCCTTGTATCTGTTCACAGAACCATCTGCATTGTGCTTCACCTTATAAACCCACTTACAACCAATTGCATTCTTGTCTTTAGGCAAAGGCACCAATTCCCATGTAGCATTTTCTTCCAAGGCATCCATTTCTTCATCCATGGCTTTCTCCCATTTTTCTTTTCCCATGGCTTGCTCAAAAGAAGTGGGTTCTAGTTCCTGTATCACTTTGAACATATAGGCATAGTGAGTGGCTATAAATCCATCATATTTCAGTCTATCCACAGGATACCTAGCTCTGGTAGACCTGCGCAAAATAGGCTCACTTCAAGGTGCTCTCAAAACATCCCTGGTCTTCCTTACTCCAGGTGTAACAACAAAAGGAATACCCAACTCATCATCAATGCTCTATTCTGAGCCACTGGATTCACCATCCACATAAGAGTGACCTACATTCACATCAAATATGGGCTGATCTACCTTCTCTTTTCCTTTTTGTGATACCTACATACCACTATCTGCATTGCTTTGAGGAGAGTCTCCTGATCTCAATCTACCTGTCCATGGCAAAGTATGTAAACCACTGCTAGAGGACAATGCAGGTCCACTAATATTTTGTGATTGCTGCTGTGAATTCTGTGCAGCATTACCATTTTGTGCATCTACATCATCAATCACATTTACTGGTTTATACGAGCTGCTCATCTTATCAAAAACAACATCTCTAATCACTGTAAACTTACGAGTAGAAGGGTTATAGCATCTATACCCTTTCTAAATAACCAATAAAGATGCACTTCTCAGCTTTTGGATCCAACTTGGACCTCAACTCATCTGGCACATGAACATAGGCAATGCAACCAAAAATTTTCAAATGAGAAATATCTGGTTTCCTACCAGTATACATCTCCTCTGGTGTCATGCCATGTATTGCTGCAGTGGGAGTCCTGTTCATTATGTAAACAGTTGTAGCAACTGCTTCAACCCAATAATAATCTGGTAGGTCTTTTTCATTTAGCATGGCCCAAGATACCTCTCCAATATGCCTGTTTTTCCTTTCTGCAAGTCCATTTTGCTGTGGGGTATGACTGTATGAATATTGCTGCTTTATGCCATGCTCCTGTAGGAACCTTGCAAACTCATTTGAGAGGTACTCTCCCCCTCCATCTGACCTTAGGCATTTTATTTGCAAGCCTATTTCTTTTTCAACCATAGCTTTAAAAGCTTTGAAATTCCCAAACACTTCACTTTTCTTTTTCATAAAATGCACCCAAACTTTTCTGCTGTAGTCATCAATAAAAGTGACAAAGTAATGACAGCCTCCAATAGATGCAGCTTTAGTAGTCCACACATCAGAGTGGATTAATTCCAATGGCTTCTTACTCTCTTGAACATGTCTAGGAAATGGTTTCCTTGCCTATTTTCCAAATTGACAGGCTTCACCTACCTTATGCATTTCTGCAACCTTGAATTTAGGCAATCCTGCAACAATGTTTTGGGCGTGCATTGATTTAAGTCACTGTACATTGACATGACCAATGCGTTTATGCCAGATATCAATATCTGCAACTACACTGGTGCCATGTGCAAACATTACTACACTCAATTCAGGCATGTCCACATCCAACGTAAACATCCTGCTCTTCTTCTTTCCTTTTGCTATCAAGCGACAATTATTTTTCATATCCTCAACAAAGCATCCATGAGGATTAAATCTGACCTGCAAGCCCTGCTCAACCATTTGACCAACAGAAACCAGGTTCTTGGTGATATTCGGGACATGAAATACATCAGACAAGTATTTGTTTTTCCCATCCTGCATAGACAAAGAAATTTTACCAATCTGCACAATAGGATGCGCAGTATCATCACCAGTCTCCACAAATCCTGGTCTTTCCATTTTCCTTGCATCCTGCATCCATTCTACATGGCCTATCATGTGGTTTGATGCACTCGAGTCAACATACCACACATCATTACTTTCTTCTGCACTTGTCACAGAATTGGTCATGTGCTACACCATCAACACATGCTCATTTCTGTCATTACCTGTCTACTAGAGGATGCATAATTGCCTTGCTGCAATTTTCCATTCATAATGTCATTCTGCTTTTAGTAGCAGTCTTTAGCCATATGACCCATTTTACCACAATAGTAGCATTCGACATTGCTGTTTGCATTTTGGCCTCTCTGCCATCCACCACGATCTCTTTGACTCCCCCTGTCTCTAGAGTTACCACATCCTCCTCTAAAGGACTGGTTTTCTTGAGTTTGCTGCATATTCTGATTTCTACCACGGCCTCCAGATCGGCCTCCTCTACCTCTGCCTCTACCTCTTCTAGCATTTGAGTAGAAGACAGCTTCTTTTGAAGTTCCTCCTGAAGAAGATGCACCACTATTTCTCTGCTCTTCAGAAATAAGAAGCGGAAACAACTCAAAATCAGGAAACTTTTCACGGATGACAATGGATGTCCGGAACTGTGCATAATCCTTTCCTAGACCATTCAAGGTCATAGAAACTAGATCATCATCTTCCACTAGCGACCCAATCGAAGCAAGTGCATCTGCAATTTTCTTCACCTTCATGTGGTAGTCATTGATGCTCATATTTTCTCTCTGCACATTGTGCAACTCCTGCTTGAGCTGCATTTTCCTGGCTTGCGTATTTGTGCTGTACATTTTTGCCAAAGTATCCCATGCCTCCTTTGGCGTACTTGCATCTTGAATATGCACAATCATAAAATCTGAAATACTGATAGACAGCCAGTACATAAATTTTATGGCTCTCTCATGCCATCCTTTAAATGCTTGCATTTCCTGTTGATTGGGAACATTAGGAAGAACTAGTTCTTCTTCATTTCCTGTAATGAACTCCCAATAGCCTTTTCCCATAAGGAAATTTGTCATTCTAAACTTCCATGCTTGGAAGTTGTTCTTGTCAAGCTTTTCAGTGACAATCTGTGAAAGAGAATCAGACGCCATTACAGAACACTGCACAATATTCTGTCACTGCAAAAAACACAGCTTCTGCCTCGCAAGGGCAAATTTGCAAAACTGACGAAAGTGGTATTTAACCACACAGTCACTTCCTAGTGATGATTTTGCATTAATAGGCAATAAGGATGATTCTGTAACTCCCAGTATCTCTGCGCACAGGCATACAATGCAATTTCTACGGCAACTTTTCACCGACCTGCAGAGCGCAGTGGTCACACAGCAAAAACAGGGCCTTTTTCTCAGTGCCTGCGAAAAATATTCCGCCACCAAAACGGGCCCCGAAATAGCCTCGAATCAGAAAAATAAAGTCACTGAGTGCTTTGCCCATACCCGCAGCATATATTGCCCTCTCATCACACCGCGAAGGGTGTCTCAATCTGAGACAATGCACTCTTGCACTTTCCGACTGTGCTACCTGCAGAGATTTGCTCCCAAACTCGAAAAAGGAAAGCAACGCTGGTCCTCTTACCAGGACACCACGAACTTGGTTTGCTTTCTTGAGCTCCTTACCACATATAGACCAAACCATGGCAAAATGGGGCGCCATAGTTGGCCAAGCCAATCGGGCCGACATTAGTTAGCTATTTTTAGAATGGCTGGTCAATTTCTTTGGCAGGGCTTTGTTCCCTATAGAAGGGGGCCCTATGGGCCTCCATATGCATCACTTGGAGTAGCCCTCTGATAAGCACATAGGAGCAGCAATAAGGACTTCCTTGGGCCTATGTCTAGGAGGTGAAGGAGACCTATAGGAGTTGCATACTAAGCTTGTAGTGCTACCCACCTAGGATGGCTTTTCGAAAGGAAGGGAAGGGAACTTTAGATAGAGATCCTACATATTAAGCTCAAACAAGCACGTGGGATTAGCGATCTAGAGGTGCCATGCATATAGTAGGAGGACACAAATATATAAGTTCTCCTACTATAGTAAGAGCACTTATATATTTGTGTCCAGTTTGTGGAAAAAAAAATATAAGTGTTGCTGTTATATTTGTCTTGGATGCACTATCTATTCTAGCATACACAATGAATAAAGCTTGATTCCATAGTGAAACAATCCCGTGTGTAATTCTTGGGCCCATCTACCAGTCTTCCACTAGCATGATACCCTCTGGTGGTATTTCCTTTTCTAACAATCCAATTGTCATTGTAGCCCCTCAAGAGAGTTTGAAATGAGCATAATATCATCATCATATAGCAAGATGGGGATCTAGGTACCTACAAGTGGAGCACCATCCCCCCCCCCTCCCCTCTCATGTGGTCAATGGAGCCAAAGATCCCATTGATGTATAGGCCAAGGAGTGTGGGTGAAGGGGGCAGCCTTGCTTCATACCAACAGTACTAGATATCTCATGTGATAGACCATTGGGTGCTTGTACTCGCCAAATCATGACAAACTTATATAGGGCAGTGATGCTCCAAGACAATTCTAACAGGACCCTAAATATCAAAATGTTGATGGAGAAGGGATCCCCACAAGATAATGTCAAATGCTTTGTAGAAATCTACAAAGCAGCAACATATATTTATGTGTCTGAACTTTAATTTCCCTCCTCAATAATGGATCTCAGGGTGAAATTTTGAGCTAATATAGAGAAGCCTCTCCTAAACCAAGCTTGTCCCATGGCTTTCAAGCATCCTTGTGACTCAGCAAAGAGACTCAACTCAGCTTCAAGTACAGATCCAAATAGCCTGGCCATGATGTGGCCAACCATGATAGTCATGTAGTTGGATGACTACATAGATCACCTACCTTTAAGTAGGAGAGAGAGCGTTTGTGGAGTGTATGTAGGTGGGAAGCCCTCACATAGAGATTTGTTCAAACTAAGGACTAACATGGCATAGGGTGTTGCTAATATGAGTACATGCAACATACGGTGTGGTCTAGTAGTTAAGTATCATAGAGAATCGCACATATGCTTTCAAATACAATGCTAAAAAAAGGTTAGAATGGGACCGTCATGTAGTTGGCTGACTACATGGATCACCCACCTTTAAGTAGGAGACAGATCGTTTGTGGACTAGATGTAGGTGGGAAGCCCTCACATAGAGCTGTGTTGAAACTAAGCACTAACATGACATAGGGTGTTGCTAATATGAGTACATGCAACATACGGTGTGGTCTAGTAGTTAATTATCATAGAGCATCTCACATATGCTTTCAAATACGGTGCAAAAAAAGGCTAGACCTTTCTTAAAAACCTTATATTGCTTTGTATTACTACTTGTTTATAGGTAAGTGCCTAAGGAGATGCACTTGTTGTAAGGCACTACAAGAATAAGAGAGAGCCCACTCTACCAAATTACCCTTAAAGGTGTGTGAGGATATTATAACAATGTTGAATAAATTTATCAAATAAGTATTGTTTATAGAATATAGTCTTTGTGCTCATTTCCAAGTGTTTAGGAATGCTCCTACGAAGGCTTGAGTCCAAAGTCAACCAATCTTGATAGCATGTTGCTATGAGTCTCATGCATAATTTCATAATGTGAATAGCATCTATAGGTTCGTAGCTATGAGTCTCATGCATAATTTCATAATGTGAAAAAGTTGCTGAAGCCATCGCTCGTAATACTTTGATAGACGTTCTTCTACCTACAATACAATGACACTAGATTGACATTCTTCTCGGTACAATGCAATACAATGACGCTCTGATAGACATTCTTCTAAGTCCAAAACTGCACAATATAAGGGCTTGAAGGGCATGACGTTGCGTCTTCTCGACTCCCTGCACCACTACTACTTTCATGGGCATCCAAAACCTTCACAGTGCATCACCGTCTTATTTGAGCAAAACTGCCTTTTACGGGGTATTGATAAGTCATAAGAACGCCTAAATAAGAGAGAGAATTTGAAGCTCCCCTTGTTTATTTTTTGCCCTGGTTCAACCCACTGCGAAGGCAGCGATGGCAGAACATCCACATCCGTCTGATCTACAGGAAATGGAGACTATGGTGGTAGAGATTGAGTAGTCCAGTGTGGTTCACAGTGGAGACGATGGCGTACCCTCGTACCCCCCGGAAATCTCCAGTTCCGCCCACCACCGAGATCTCATTCGTGGGGCCGCTCCGCTGGTCATGCCCTGCAGCTGAATGGTGCCGCTCAAGACCCCATCGTCGTAGGAAAGCGTCTCCACCTCCACTCCGACCATCATCGGATCGTAGGCGGCTTGAATGGAGTATCCCCGAACGAAGCCCAAGCGCTTGGAGAACGGGTCGGGGTGGCTGGTGACATTGAAAGCGAAGAGCTCGGCTGCCCCGAAGGAGTGGGTGCGGTTGGGGTTGAGGGGACGGAGGATCATGGCCAGGCTGGCATCGCCCACCAAGGCGTGCACGTAATACTCGAGTTTGGATGTCTTCTCAGGCTCTCGCGGATGGGAACGAGCAGATGCTGGTGGTGGAGCACTCAGCACTAGGAGGAGAAGGACGGGAGCGACAAGATGAAAGGATGTACGAGTGAAGTTAGGCGCCATGAGAAATCGAGCAAAGCAAATCAAGGAAGCGCGTGGACGAATGAAACACGCAGAAGAGCTGGGCAAGATACAAGGTTTGAGACGATTTACTGCCTGCATGAAGCATGCAACCTCCAAAGACGGCCGGCCTTACAGGAAACAGGGAACATTCATCGAGCTTAGGAGACTCCGGTTTCGGGCGGCCTTCTATCCCGACAAAGACCTCAAGACGCCCTGCAGTGGATCTAGAAGTGGGTTTCCACGACGGCTTGCTTGCGCCCACACCAATAGTTATAAATCCCGTTAACAGTATCTATCTATCTATCTATATATTAACGACACTAATCAGTTAGGCAGATTGAAAGCGGTTGGATCAATGATACCCACTTGGTAGACATCCGGGTATTCTTCTCAACTCTTCTCGGTGTCTTTGATTCTCTTGTTTTTTCAGTCATATGGCTTTACTGTTCGCATTATTGTGCACGCTTCCAAGCACGGTTTGTTTTTGGGGATAATTCCTCTCCGTTGGAAGTGTGAAAGCGAGGGGATTAAAGTCGGAAGGAAAGGTGTCGAGAATAGGACAAGATCAAGCGGAATGGAAGACAGAGCTTCACGTCTTACAAGATGCAATGTATACTAACAGACGCAACGAAGGGTGTGGTTTTGCATCACGGACTGAGATCGATCGAAATGACAAACCTTGTGGCATATCGATCGAAATGACAAATTTTGTGGCATATTGTGTGGAAGGTTCCTGATATTGACTGAAAGAAAGTTATGTGAGAGGCAAGAGGAATACGTAGAGCACGGATGCTAGGATGGTCATCACGAATCTATCGCGTAGCACCACACTTGAACCACTAATTTGAGGATGTAGTCGGAGATCTTTCTAGCACATCAGCAAGCAGGCGAAGATGATGTTAAATGCGAGCTGGATGGATAGGTAAGTATAATTGAAAGATTTGTCTTCTTACAAGTCTGCATGGAGAGTCGACACCCAGGTCTGTGACAAGATTCTCCCCGAATGGATCACCAAAGATGCTGGCATCGTTCTGTTGAGTAAGACCTGCTTTACTGAAGCAGTATCTGCAACTATTGATGTGCTCTTCTGCATTGGGAGTTTCCACGCTTGCAGAGGCCAGGTCTCGGGTGTCTTAATTGTGAGAAGCCTGTAGGCTGGAGGTTGGATGCACTTTCCAGATTGGACCCCATAGATTCGGATGACAAAGGATACCACTCCTGAGGTGGATCTCTCTCGACGGAAGGAGCTCTGTGCAGATTTTGTGCAAGAAGGTCCATGGGATTGTTTTACCAGATGGTTTGGCCTTGAGCTTTGATGAGCCAAACACCTTTTTGGAGGCGTCTACTCTCTTCTTGCAATCGCTCCTCAACTACAAGGGTTTACACGAGGGGATGCACATGTCCAAAATCATGCATGTCACCACTTTGTCTTCTTTGATCTTCACTGAAATCAATGAATACCCTCAAAAAAATCGTTGATATCTGCTCCACAACCACATTATAACAATCCCTTGCAAGCTGCTTGCAAACCAGAGGATGCTGATCACTTAGCTGCTCTACACCTCTCCATCATCTCTGAATTCCTTGCTTGATCTTCCCATTTGCAGCTATTAGTGGTTGGTTCTCTCCTTGGCCACTGATGGATCTATCAAATTCCCTCATTCAATTGTCTTTTACCCACTAGCTACTCTCTTCTTCTTGGTGCTGCAGCTTCCAACTTTTTTTACTCATAGTCCTAAAACTATAGCCCATGTCGAGCTTCTCAATCCCTTCCCTTGGCCGAGCAGCTACCGGTCTCAGGTTGCCACCGAGACCGTACGATTGCTGCGGATAAAAAACTGTGAAAAAAATGAAAATTTTGTGGGGACTAAAAACTTTTTTGTCGCTGGATGCTTCAGATTTTATGTATCCCTACTGTGGAAATTAGTGAGAATCATCGAAGACATGGATGGTATTAACAGATAGTCACAGGCTTGAAGTCTTGAGTTGAATTTTCATTTCGCCGATGTCCGAGGGAGTTCAAATGACAATCACAGCATTCTTCTTCCATTCTTGGATACATGAAGGACATTATTTTCCTTATGATTGAATCCTTCAGTCTTACAGTTGTGGTGGAGTATTATGGACTACACAAAAGGCTGGCAGTAA
Organism: Dipteris shenzhenensis; assembly: GCF_047967505.1. Lineage (NCBI taxonomy): Eukaryota > Viridiplantae > Streptophyta > Polypodiopsida > Gleicheniales > Dipteridaceae > Dipteris > Dipteris shenzhenensis. Next base: position 46,451,611 of record NC_141602.1, on the reverse strand, counting down.
AAGTGATATCAGCTTTGGGAGGGAAGAGCATGGATCCTTGTTTTCAATAGCTGGATTCTACTGGGGAATGCAGTTGTGAGCTTCTGAACATAGCAGCGATAGTAATCATGATACTTATAGGCCTGGGTGCGCTGTAGAAGGTAGAGGAAGGATTTGAAGCCACGAGGAGCTGCCCATGTGTGCGTGATGTAGAGCAATAGTAGATGATGCTCGAGGATATTGACCAGCTCAATATTTGAATTCGTAGTTCAACGGTCTTTCAGAGGAAACCTTTGGATCATCTTCATCATCAATAATGATTATGTATGTTGGTTGCTGTTTCCTTTCATTTGGTGTTGCATCTGACAGAGTGATAGCCATGATGAGAGTGTTTTGGCATTCGCTGAAATGGAGTAATTCAAATTTGAATTAGCTAACAATCGGCCACTTCAGTGACTGCCATCAGTCGCATTGTCCTGTTGCACAGCCCATGAATATCCCCTTCACCTTGGACTGTTACAAGGACTAGAATTGGAGACAGGATACCCACACTGAGAACAAATGCTTGTGCCAGTTATGAAATATGACTGCCCCTTCAGTTTATCATGTTGCCAACTCAGGTATTTGGTGCCAAAAGATGAATATGAACTCATGTTCACAAATAAAGAGCTCCGTGGTCGAAATGTGTCTGATTGCAATAATGGGTTTCCTGGTCGTAGTGGATGGGGTTGTTTTTTTATGCAAGCAGCAATAAAAAATCAAATGGGTGTCTGATTACACTGTGCCATAGCAATAAAAAATCAAATGGGTGTCTGATTACACTGTGCCATAGCATTCTCATTGGCGCTAGGAAAACAACCATTTGATTTTTTATTGCTGCTTGCATCCACCCTGGTAATCTTGGAGGAAAACATCCAGGCTGCATTCAACATATATGGATCTTATATATAACTCCTTGTAGGAAGGTAAGCTTTTAAGTATGAATTGCACTGCCTTCTGTAATATATTTTGTAAGTACCATGGACTGGTATCTTTATGGAATTAGGCTCTTTAGAACCAGACATGGACACTGGGTGACTGTTGAGCTAGCTGATGTGAAACTGGATCAAAAATTGCAAAGAGACGTTTATTATGTATTCTTGCATCAATGTCATCAAACTTAGCACGTGATGTCTGTGCTGTGGCTTGTAACTCCTTTGAAAATTGTGAGAGCTTTTCCGTAACATCATAATAAAGTGGATTTATGGGTAAATTCTGGTTTGAAAGCCCTGCCGCAGTCAGCACATTCTCAGCATTTGCAAGTTCCTGGTTGCTGCCACCAGTTGCTATGGGATTAGGAAATGAGCAGTTCAACTCCACAATTGGGAATTGTCTTGTTATATCACATGCATTGGTGCGCTTGTGAATTAGGATAAGGCCTTGTGAATTAGGATAAGAGGCCTTAAGTTCCCAATTGAATTTGGATGATGTCTTTTGCTGAGAGGAAAATGGTGAGCTGTTGAAATCCAGTGAAAGACTCTCAAACGCAAGGGATTGTATGTCAATTGACCGGGTCTTTTGAAAATAAGTCCACTATCCTGAAAAAATAAGTATTGCAAAGATTCCTTGATGTGATGATGGGAGGCCAATACAATCAAAAATCTATGGGGTGCAGTTGCATTAGTTAGACTACTGATACTGGGTTCCATCAAAACCATAATTCTCTTTGAGCTTTCTCTTGTAACGCTTTCATGCCTTTACAGATCGCACCACCACATAACACTCCAAATGGGTCACCCTTTAGATGCTCGACTCCTTACCTTGTCCAATGCAGCGCATCATTCAACCATAAAGCTGCCTTGCCTTGGGTCCCCACTTGCCCTTACATGTGGAGGTTGATCTATGCGGGCTGTTGATACACGTCTTACTCATGCTAAATACCAAGACAGAGATGCATGGGACACTCAGCTTAGATTGAGATTGAGAGTGAGAGTGCCTATGATAGTGACATTGAATGAGAAAAGCGAGTAAGTTTGAGAAAGAGGGGGGGCAATAGAAAGGGAGGAAAAAGAATTCTGTCACCCCATAGTACATTGCATAACGTACGATACATGATTCAACCTTTATCTCACAACATAGATGTAACAACCTTGAAAAAAAATTGAACAATTCCATGCAAAAAAAAAGGAAGCCAAGACATTGATGAATTTGGAGAGGAGAGAGAGAGAAAGAGAGAGAGAGAGAGAGAGAATGAATCTAATATTACATATTATGATCATTAATTAAATAATATTCTATTACATGTTTTTAAAAAGAAATTGATAGATATTTATTAGTTTATATGTAAAGATATGTCAATATCTACTAAAACACATTAGCAATTTTTTTCCTTTTAAGTAGTATAGAGATGGATATTGGACAAATGCAATACAAGTGCTCATACTATGGTACAATGTTGTGGAAAGGTGAATTGAATCAAGGAAAAAAAAAAGGACTCTTCATATGGAATATTTGTTATTTTCATGGTAGAGTAATCTTCTCTAAAGTAAGAAGACCTTCAAACATTTTATGGAGTCTCTTGAGCAACAATGATGCAATAAGTCATCAATTTTGAAGTTCAATATGTGCTTACAACAATGTCTTAGCTTTTACATCTTTATGTGCGAAGATTGGTGAAGCAAATCAATACTTACGAACGAATTAATCCAAGAACGAAATCTTAGACTAATTGATATTAAGAGTAGGATTGATGAATTGACAAAATGAAATAATAGATTTATGTTTCATTTAAAAAAATATATATAAAAACTATAATTTAATTGGGAAAATTGTCATTTTCTTATTATAAATCTATTAAAAAAAATATATCCAAAATTTTAAATATGTTTTGATCTTTGTAAATTATCATTTCTTTAAGATTACATGGTTAAATCATGAATGTTTTAATGATAAAAAAGTCCCCCTTATCTTTAATATATCATGGCTTGACACAATTTAAACACAATAACAAAAATTATAATGTAAAGAGAACTATGAAGTTAAAGTCCTAGGAAAGGAATGAAAATCTTTAATTTGATGTTGAAGAATGAATGATGTTGCAACTCAATCGACACAAGTACTTTAAAATTCTATTATTTTTTCATTACTTGAGTGCCACAAAGAGAAGCAATTTCCCTCCAATTTATTAAAAACTATTCATTCTCAAATTCTACATATTAAAGAGGAAATAAGGATGGCTATTTTGTTTTTCAAATGGAAAAGCATATTTTGGATGGTTTTCCCTTGGTGCGACATAAGGATCTTAGTAATCGTTCGGTTGTTAAAGAGAAAAATATGGAATTTTGGCATTTTTTTGGCACTCTTTTTAGCACTGCCTTGCCAAGGCCGGCCTCTACTTAGAGCTTTCAAAAAAGTGTCCTCCCGATACATTTTGGGACACCTCATGCCTATTCTAGTCTCTCTCGCCTCCCCCTTTCCCCCTCTCTCCCCTTCCCCAACCAATTCTCTCTCTCTCTCTCTCTCTCTCTCTCTCTCTACCCTGCCTCCACTCAACTCATTAGCATTATCCTCCTCTATTGATATACTCCAATGCTCCATAAAAGCTTAAAAATTTGAAATAATGAAGATAATGCTATCTAGCACATCATGTGAACTCTCTTTTTTTCACTCACAGATCTCCACACGTATGCACACACACAGAGTTTGCACATCGCATTGCATTTGCAAGCAGTAGCATTATAGCACTCGAGCTTTCCACATGGTTCCATTGCTAGTGTTGCAAAGTAATCATCCATTCCTCTTCACGATCATTTGCATTTAGCAGAACCTAAGGCAATGCTCATGAATATTTGTACTCGTTTTTTGTCTTTCTCCCATTTGTACAAGTGTGCTTGGCGTTTCTTGTGATTGTTCCTTATTTTTCGAGGTTCTCTGATATGGAGAGTCACTATCTGTTAGGTGTACATCTTAGTTTCTCATACTTATTTGGTATCAGATATCATATTCAAATATTATGATTATAATGTCACATAGTAGAGTTATCTTTTCAATGATAAGTAATTTTGATATTTCTAGCTATTTTGAACTAGATACATAGTTCTTGTTTACAAAAGTGTAGGCTTATTATTCCTTATCTTGTATTTCAAAGATTATATATTTTGTAATTGACATGATGTAGTTTTGATAGGTCAATATAAGTTCCATGAAAGCTATTCTTGTGCTCCATAAGAGAGACTGGTCGAACTTGTGAATAGCATGTTGCAAAGAGGTATGGGAAATCATTTAACATATCCAAGTACTGGAGCTTCTCATTGCTTGATAGAGAATCACCAAGAAACTCTTCTTTGCATTAGTGTCGTTTAGTGTGCTCCACATCCTCCACATGAAGTGTCTCTTCAGGATCTTCTTGTACCACCACCTTGTTCCCTTTTGACTCATCCGGATCAGCACCAAGACAAAGAACAAAGGCCACTCCTTTCACCTCACCCTCTAAGCTGGTCTCCTCGGAGCTACACCCTGTCTTTTCTTCTTCATTGATAAAGTCAGAGCTTGAACTCGCTGATATTGAAGACTCCTCCTTGACAACTTCCTTTTTGCGACTTCTGCTGTTGTAGCACACCTTCTTATCATTTCCCTGCAAAATCAATTCTCTAGTATCCCACTTTTGAACAGCCTTCACTTGCGTAGCCAAGGCCTTCCCAAAATGAAAGGATAGGCACGTGCATGTGCTTGGTAGGGATTGCCTGAAAAGTAGTCGACACAAAAATTCCACATACATCCACTTCTAGATTCTTCACAACTCCCAAGGTCTTTACCCTAGTGTTGTCAGCCAATTTGATGCGATAGAAAGAGGTAGTACTAGAGTATTTTAAATCAGCATCTATCATGGTCTTCTCACTCATGACATTAATTGATGCACCTCCATCAATGTAAACACTAGAAATAACTTGACCATCAATGATAACATCAACCATAGGTACATCATCATGAACCTCTATATCTACCTTTTGAACAATAGGAATGACACTTTTCTTCTTTTTCTTCTTTGATACTCTTGTGCTTGCTAGCTTTCCCCATTCTTCCGTAGTTTTGGAGACAAAGCAAGTAATTGACCAAAGGTGATATGAGCTTCCTTTTCTTTAAGGTCGGACAACAAGTCATAGCTTCCAATGCCTTGTCCTAAAGGAAAGTCTGACTAGCTAATTCTCCTTCTAGATGCCTTGTTTTTCTTACTACGGCGTTCCTCTTCCTGATGTTCCTCATCTACTTCTTCCTTGCTTTCTTCTTCTTCTTTTGCTTTACCACGCCCCCGTTTAGCCATCATTACCTCTCTTTCCTCATCCCCTGAAGAAGCTTCTAACAAGGATACTTGTTTTTCTTCTTTCTTTCTCAATCTAGGACACTCAGGGCGATAGTGACCTTTTTCATTACATTCGTAGCAAGTGACCCCACTCTTATATCAAGGCCTATCCTCACTCTTCGGTGCTCTAGGTTGTCATGCATTAACCAAATGCAATTTCAAATCAGCAAACTCTGCCATCAATTGGGAGATATTATGATCTAACTCAGAGGAATTTGGTACCTCAAGAGTGCCCATTACCTCCACCTTAGAAGTTGAAGCTGTTAAAGACACAAAAGAGGATTTGATCTTTAGAAAATCTTCTTTCTTGGTCGCAATGCGAAGTGCCTCCACGTATGTTGTTGGATATTTACTCATTACTTTTGAGTGAAGACGAGGCTCCAATCATCTTTAAGTGCTCCATCCCTACGAGACTTTGAGGGGCCGATGATGCAGATGCCACAGCTTGCAAAGCTACCCTTTCATACTTTGTCCATAAATTTTCATATCGGATTGCGAACGCAGAGACCAGCATCCATCTTACCCTCTCCTTGATAGAACTGGTCCAACTGCAACATCAAAGCATTTGGTGACTCCACTGCCCCAAATCTCTACTTCATTATAGCCACCACTTGGTCCCAGTCCTCCTTGGTAGAGTCTGGCAAGGCCTCATGCCAACTCAAGGCTACACCTTCAAGAAAATCAGGAAAAATCTCTGCCCGATCCTTCATGGACCATCCAAAAAGCCAGCATCCTTGAAAAAAATCCCAAAGATAAGACTCCGGTTCTTCCCCTTGGGTCCCTTGAAACACTGGAATCTTCACCAGGATGAAACACAAAAAGGAAACACCAAGATCCAAATAATATCCCAAACAAGATCCAAACAAAATCCCACAGAGCCTTAGTATACCAAGACCAACTTATTATGCATAACCACTTGTTGAAAACCCTCCACAATGTGATCCTCAACAAAATCTTCAAAAATAAGTGACCAACCAACACCATGAAAATATTGTGTATACATGCATTCAAGAATCACCCTTGTGACAATTGGAAGTGCACATAATAGCTTCAAGATATTGTACTCTCCATCATTTGCATAGCAAAAGAAGTTGAAAGCATTGAGAATCACCACTCCACTGTTATAGTCAAAAACTACCCGAAGACTCAACTCTTCTTCACACCAAGCTACCGGTGCATGAAACAATCCCCAATCTATCATTGTGCCTGCTGCTGGAATTGTCGATTCACCAACATATTCAAGAGTGCAAACATAAAAGATATGATCATGATGACCGTGCGAATAGCTTGAGCATCACCTTCACAATCTTCTAGTTCTCTTAAACGGTGGGCTATAATCTCTTCTAACGGAGTTCTTCCAGGAATCTTCTTTATCACATTAGAAAACACATGCCTATACTAGGCATAACATGCAATCAAGTAGACCCAAGACCATTTAGTAAGGTCGGATGAATCCAATACCAAACGTACCCGGTGTCTCCACCAAAAAGATTTGACATGAAGTTGGGGGTAATAAACTTCACGCACCTCTTCACTTCCTACTACTTTCGAACTGAGTGATAGAGATATTTATCACTATGAAAGGGACATTAAAAAGAAGCTTTTATACCAAGAGACCACACCATACTTTTCTCCCTTATATGAGAATGAAGATGGTAACATCCCAAGTGATGTTGTACTCAAGCATAGGGAGAAGGAAAGGATCAGCGGAGGCCATAATCTCAGCAAGCCGGTCTGCACCAAGAGAAGAGCGATACATTGTTGAAAGCAGATCTTGCAGCTCAACATGACATGAATTGATATATATCGAGGAGTTTGAAGGGGCTGATTGGGTTGGATGGGTAGGTTTCGGGGAAACATTGCACCTCCTTCATAGATACCTTTAGACTTCATCAACAATCCAAGTCCCATAGAGGTCGCCTAGGAGGGAAGGAAGATCTCCCTTTATGGCTTGGAAAATAGATAAACCATGTATGTGCAATGAGCAGTCGAATAGATAACACTTTTGAGCACTTTGGAAGAGAAAACAATGGAAAAAGGGAAGAGACACTCAAGAGAGAGTACCTGAAGTGACCTTCATTACGAATAAAGTGAGACTCCACTCCAATGCAACTCAAAATACTACAAACACAAGGGAGAAGAAGAGGTTTCATACGTACAAGAGGGAGCGGAAGCTCCAAGATTATACTCATAGAGAGAGAATGAACTAGAGAGAGATGGACTCAAGAGTCTACATAAGAGAATATCTACAAGAGGGAGAGAAGGCTCATGGAAGAGGCTTGAGGAGACTAGAGCTACAGCATCATGAGGCCTAATGCAAAAGATATGATGAACAAGGGAGAGGAGGGCTCCTTTTATAGAGATTTTGTCACCCTCCTTCACCGATTTACAATTGTTGCCTGTAGATTCCTTTCCCCATCAATCACATAAGCCCGTATCTCACCATCCATGTCCTTTTTGGCTACTCTTGCCATGTATCCCATCAAAAGATGCTCAAGACTCTTAAAATATTGAGAAGGTCAAGAGTCTCCCCACATGGAGGCCATAGGGACCCTCTCTTTTCCAAATGTCTACATCCTCCTTATTCCACATAGGAATTCTAGAAGGATTCCTCTTGACTCCACACTCCTCCACATGCCTTCCACACGCTTGGCATGTGATCTCTCTTATATTATTGGAACACATGGACAGGAGCCCACCTCTTTATATGACTCACTCTTCCTATTTTCTAAAAACCCCATAATATCCCATACACAAATAACTCTCACCCCATACCAAGGTATTTATCATTCATACACATGGTATTTAGAATGATCCATTCCACTCATCCTCTCAATCCCATACAATATCTTAGAAAATAGAAATAAGTAAGAGCTACTAGGCTATCACTTGATACTCAAAGTCTTATCAAACATAGAGGAAAACAATACCAATGCAAAATAAAAAATATCAATTTTTGGTGTCACAGTACCTACTCTAAATAAATCAAATAACTGAACTAAATGCTTTTCTAACCCTTTGCAGACATCTTAGATGGTTGGATCAAATCTGATCCCATGGTTGGAAACCCATGATATCCTTCCAATCACTACCTTTGGATGCTAGATGATCTAATGTCTCTCAATTGGTTATATATAGTAGCCCTAGGATAGCATTTTGATCCAATAGCTATGGCAAAATGACATACTATGCATGGTGGCATAGGCATAAGGTGGGGTCTTAAATATGGTAGTGGGATTGCAAAATGGAGTTTGGACCTTCAGTTTTAGCTTCCTATCTAGTAGTGTAGAAGAGGTATGTATTGCATGCCCTTCAATGCATTTAGTTTGACTGTTTAGAAGAGGCACATATTGCCCATAATTAGATTGGATTCTATGATCTAAGGGTTGTTGCCACATATGGCGCCATGGTCTCATGTGAACCATTTGATCAAGAGTTGATCTCGGAGGTTCACATTAAAAAATTTAGTGTACCACGCGCATTCAAAAGGAGGTGTCGTTTAATTCACCTTTTGGAAAAAATTTAACAGGATTACAATAACAGTAGGGGTTTTTAAATTCAAATGTAGAAAAAATGCCATTAGTTCACAAGTAAAGAGGGGTGGTTTTATTGGGGGGGATTTTAATTGAGGGGTTTTTTAAATTCCTCTTGAACGCACGTGATACATAGGTTTTCTTACTAGTGCACCCCCTGAGGAGTTGATCCAATGGTCTGTCCTTAGAGTTGATCATAATATAGATGTATAGTTGGGAGATGGTGTCAAATGTGAACTATTAGTTGGCATCCACAAAGTCCATACCCTCATTATGACACTCAAAATTTTCCTTGACTATAACCATTTTCTCTTGAAATTAAAGAATTGACCTTTTTATTAATCTCCCATTTACAAGGACCACTTCGAGTCCAAACTGCCCTAATGTTCAAACTTTTGTTCATGCAAGAGAAATAATAGTCTAAGTATTTGAAAAAGAATCGCTACAAAGTGTCAAGGTTAAGTCTTTATGTAGTATTAAGAGTCTTGAGTGGGTCAAAAATCGACAAACCAATGCATGATATGTTGAACTTGCCACAATAGTGTGAATTTTCTTAAAAGTTGTGCTTCATTCAAGTAGGTTTTTCATGGGCTCCTCCATGGCTGTTGTTCTTTCTTGAGTGGTTTGGCATGACAAAATTTTGCTGGAGACTTCATTTGGTGTTGCATTTACTCTTGCATCTAATGAACAACCATGCCTTGGTAGGTACAAGTTTACCAATGACAATCATTAATGTTAGGTGGTAAATAGAATATATTGTAGCTTCCAAAGACAACAATTTATTCTAAGAGTCTTGACATTACAACACGCATGGTGTTTGATGTGTACTCGTTATCTTATCCTCAAGGAGAATAATGTTTGATAAAGATAGGGGAGGTGAACCAAATTCCATGTTTTATACATATCTAAGCGTACATACCCAGTAAATTTTGTGCCAAAGTCTCAAATGTAAGTGAGTTGTGAATCTTTGACTCAAAGAAAGATTGCGACATAAAGCCTAATAATTTTTTCACTATTCTTTAGGGAGTTTTTAGTCATCCATGATGTGTTATGGGTTGCTCATCCACATTAGGAATTGCTTTCCACTCTATTTTATCAGTTAAAGTTATCTTCATTTTGACTTTCTAGATGAATTTTCTTGACTTTCCCATTGGTGATTCTTGATTGAGTGAAAGGAGCAACACAATCCTCAAGGAAAATGAGAGGGAAGACATGAATCGATGAGATACTTGACTAGAAAATATATCCTATTTATCTTGATGGAAGTGGGAAGATATCCAAAAAGTGTGTGGATTCAGTTATAGTTTCTTTTTAATGATGTCCTCTTTTTTCTTTTTTTTAACTCACTCACTCATGGTTATATTGTGGGGCAAGGCTCCAGACCTATGCTATGCATAGCAAGGTTTGAACACACGATACCGTGTTGGTAGGTAGAAACCCTACCATTGTGCTATCAAGGAATTGGCAATTAAAATTATAGCTCATGCAATTGGAAGGAACCCATTAGTTAGTCATGATTTGTTGATAATAGCAAGTGGAGCATTCACAAGCTATGAGTGCCTCCCCACATCTGCTACTAGGTCTATCCCCAGTTTGAACTGTCCCACAATGGCTTCACTACTACAACCCTTTTTTTCCAACTATACTATTCGAACCTAATAGCTTCATTTGAATTCTTGCTAGCACCATTGGAATGTCCAACCAATTGGCTGAAAACGCATACAAAATCATTCTTGTGTCTCATTAATTCTTTTGTGTATTCAAAGCAAGCCTGCATGGGGATAACTTTATCCAATGTTGGTTAGGTAGCTCCGTGCTATACTTTCATCCTTGGGGGTAGTGAGGCAAGCCTTAGGAGCTCTACAACATGTATTATAAAAAAAAGCTAGGGATTCCACTAAGGCCCTACGATTTGGAATGTTATTGTAGGTGCAAGTTTTAGTGTGAATTATGTGCAAATGTATGCAACGGAATGGTTTCTCTAGTATGAGAATGAGGTACCTACTTGTCTGTTGCGTTTGTTAATGTTGCTCCACATATGGTCTAAATGAGAGTCATATGAATTCTAAGTTGAAGTGAAAATAGTTCATCGTGGTTTGTAGATTTATTGATTGTGGTGTTCTTTGCTAAAGTTGCCACTACGGCCATGATTCCATCTACACCTAGAGGTGGAGATTACACATCCATCCAATTCATCACTTTAGTAGTGTGCCAATAGGTTTAGAATAGATGTGTTCATTATGCAATAGGCATGGATTGAGCCGATCATGCCCCTGACATGCTATAATCTCATGGATATAGACTACCCTCCCCCTCCCCCCCCGCATGGGGATCTACATCTCAGCATCCTAGGTACTGGGCCCCAAGATTTATGATCAAAGAGATCTGATCCCAAGTCGAGCAGTTTGGATGGGCCTCTTCATGGGCAAGTCCAAAATTGGCATCCTACACGTTTATGCAGCAGACTATAGGAAGGATCGACTGCCTTTTTGGAGGCACCAATAGAGGGCCTTCTAGATGTCAACTCTTGGATTGTTGGGGGAGACTTCAACAACTTACATTTTGTAGAAGACAAACAAAGATGAGCTTCATAGGTAGAGATTATGACAACAAAAGGATCACCTAGGAGGAATTCATCTTTGTAGTCAACAACAGGGACTCGTGGAGAGAGGTTGAGTTCAATATGATTCTAGGTAGGCTTCTCCTTTGGCCAGGGCCTAAAGGAGAGATGATGGTTTATTGGAGTTCCTAGATGAGCTCTATGTTAGGGATTAGACAATGCATAGAGGGGGCTCCATAGGGATTCTAGTAGTTACCATGAGGTCAAACCACACCCCTAACGAGCTCAGTTCTAGTAGTTAGGCATCTAGGCTATGGGGTCTGACGAGCTGAGTTCTTGTATCATTCTTCTTGCATTAAATGGGTGCGACATGGAAATAAGACGACTAGGCAATTATATCATACCAGGAGGCCCAAATCAGCATCCTTCAAATGACCATGTATTTCTACTGACAGTTATTATAGTATAAGGAGGAGACACCCAAGGTCCTTTTAGCCTAGTAGGCCGTTTGGATTAGGTTAGATATGACAGAGAAAGATAGATGCAAAAGCTTTCCTCTTCCAACAACACATAGCCAAGAGCATGAAGAATTGTACATGGGATGAGAATTCAACTTGCTAAAGGAGAATACATGGTTTGAAATCCTGATCAGATAGAAGTTTAACTACCATATATTAGGATACAGTTATCCAAAAGGAGTTATAACTACCCATAGTGGTCCTTGAGAATTTCCACTCATGTATATGACTTGTGACCTTCCAATTTCCACATGACTTGTGACCTTTCAAATTACACATGACTCTACTTAGCCTATGACTTAACCTAGGTGTCTAAATACCCCTCAATACCTGGCACATGACTTGTGACCTTTCAAATTACACATGACTCTTCTTAACCTCCATGGTGTAGGTTCTACTGATTATAATTGTACCATTTCATGGCTACATGCCAATGCTAGGAACCCATGAAATGTAATGTCATCCATGATAGTTCATACAAAATGAATAAGTAGAACCATGCATGAATCAACACGCCACACATTCCATTGGTATGGAATGGATACATTGCTCCAATCATGCAAAAAGCAATATGTGGATGAAGCTCCAACATCCACAACATATGTTGGTGTAAAGTCCTCAAAGAAATCCTTCATGCTTCTCTAAAAAGTCTTAATTTGACCTTGATTAAACATCCCAAATTCTAAAATCTGATTTGTGTTTAGCATCCACCATAGTCAGACAGTCAGAACTAAAAAATATTCTATTGAATTGGATTTTGAAAAAAGCATCAGTAATAGGAGAATAGATACTCATACTATCATTGTGCTGTAGTTGAATTGTCAAAAACTTTGTCCACCTTATGCCAAGTGTTTGATCACCACATGCTGAATTAAAAATCACAACAGACACCTCAAAAGTTTCAGAATTTCCTCTTACTAAGATCATACTGAAAATCTTTTTGGACAGTTTTAAACCTTCGAAATGCATACGACTTCCATCATTGGACACCTTAAACATGCTCGAACTGATTTCTGTCGGAATGTTTGCTGAATTTTTGTTTGCTTTTTATCATGCTTGCAAGCTTTCATTTGTCAACCTTGATCATATGCCAAGTTTTTGATCATTTGTGGTATGAAGTATAGGTGATTAAGGGCCTCCTTCGGGCTATTTCGGCTCCATTTTGGGCTCTTCTAGCTCTGGGTTAAACTCCTCCTTTTCCCTTCATCTTTCATCCTTATCATTTCATGAACCCTTAGCATAACATCATCATCATATTTGTTTGCATTTGTTTTTGCATTTTGAGTTTGTGCTTTTGCACGTTCATCCGCAGGTACATGAACTACTTCCGTGCAACCTCAATGGCTATGAATAGCTCTACTGGTACTGCTTGCGCACTGTTGCTGGACTCTTTCTTTACTTCGTTCTTCTCATCTGCAATCTTCTTCCAGCACTCATTCTGCTTGTGCCCTGCCTTGTTGCAATAGAAGCACTTGATCTTCTTCTTTCTCTTTTTATCATCAGAAGAAGATGGGTTACCAGAGTCCTTACCCTTACCTTTCTTTGATCCAGCATAGAAAGCCGAATCTTTTCCAATCCTCATATTTTGATGCATCTCCTCCTCCAGAAGCATTGTGCTGAAATCCTCAAAGTTGAGGGGCAGCTTCTGTTCTGTGTATTTAGCACCGTAACAAGACCGTCGTACTTTGGTGGGAGAATTCGTATGCACCTTCGTGCTAGTTCTCACTGGTGATGGTGATGCCAATCGCAGTCATTTGATCGCGCAGATTCTTCACCCTGGTGATGAACTTCTCTGCCATTTTAGACTCAGACAATTTCTCGTTTGTGAGTTGAGTCTCCTAATTCTGAATCTGCGTCTGATTCGTGGTCTCATACTGATTTTTCAAGACCGTCCATGCCTCCTCCGCTGTGGTGACATGTTAAATTAACACCATGACAGAATCACTTACATTGCAGACAATAGAATACAATGCATCTGCATTTCTTCTTGTCCACGTGAGAATCTCATCCGTAGTTGGTACTATCTATTGTGTTGCATTGGATGGATTCGGTCTCGCAACCGACTTCATGTCCACCCCAGTAGCACTATCCCAAAGCTCGTATGCACTTAGGATGGTCTTCATCTTGAACTTCCAAAGTGGATAGTTAGTGCCGTCCAACTTTCCGCTTTCGCCGAACGATGGGATTTGCAGTCTTGAGGGCTAGGCCATCTCTCACAATCTGCTCGCAAACAGAAACACACTACCAAATCTTCTTGCTAGAACCCAAGCTCTGATACCATGTAAGAAAACAATACAACGTCTCTGCTCAACAGATAACAGGATCTCGTATGCAAGAGAGAAAAGCAGATAGTATGGAGAATAAAAAATTTGATTACTGTAAAACTGATATAATAGATGGCGCTGCCTCCCCGCCATGGGCTCCTATGAGAGAAGCTTCAATGACGATCTGGAAACAGTAGAGGACAGAGGCTGGATGCTAAGAAATCAGGGTTGCTGTAGCTAGTTATTAATATGGACTTCACGGGCTTGCTCTTATATAGCCACCAACCATAGTCGGTTAGACTCAATTGGGAGACTGACCTAGTGCACCCAAACTGGCTGACTGGAGGTTGTAAGCCACCGACCACACGATAGAACTGTGGCACAGAATAGAGCAACTAACCTACGGTCTCCGTTCAGCCCACAGCTATCTGGGATCATCTGGGGCTCCAAATGTGCCCTGCAACTCGAGAGTGGGGTGCCCCGGGAAATGCTCCGTCTACCCTCAGTGCGGTCAGTCATGGGATGCCTTCCCGCACTTGCATGTAGCCTAGTTGGTAGTGCACCAACTCTATCGGTCCAACCATCAGGCCACACATGGCCCCCATCTGGTATCCAAACCAGGACCTACCAGATAACCGAGCTACTCAAATGCCTTCTCCTCATATGCGGGGCTTACAAGTAGAGTTAGCTGGTTCTCACATATTACACAAGAGTGGAGCATTGATATCTAACACAATGATCATGGGTAGGCACTATGGTTCTAAAAAATATATTCTCCAATTCTATATAAGAGCTAAGTATATCCAAAATGCAACTTTTGTCCCACTTTATCTAATACGGTGTTAACATAGTGAAGAGGAGACAAAGACTTCAGGAAAATGGGTAATGCAATATGCTATGTAGCACACAGACACAAATGTGGAACTATAAATGCTATGTAGCTCACTATTTGTGCTATTCCAAGCATGGAATCAACTATATAGCACACAGTTTCAGTATATATAGTCACGGCACACCATGAATTCTATATAGCACATTGTGTGTGTTGTACACACAACCAACACATTGTGTGTGCTATACAACCAACATAATATGTTATGTAGCATAGAGACATAGATGTGGAACTATCCATGCTATATAGCTCACTATTTGTGCTATTACAAGCATGGGATCAATTAAATAGCTTACAGCTTTAGTATTTATAGTCGTGGCACACCATGAATGATATATAGCACATTGTGTATGTTATACACCACATAGAATGTTCTATATGAGTATACATAATAGTGGCACACTTGGTATGCTAGATAGCTCATTTTGTGTGCTATACAGCCCACAGAATATGCTATATAGCACACAGACAAAGATGTGAAACTTTGCATGCTATATATCTCACTATTTCTACTATTAAAACCACAAAATTAGCTATATAGCATATAGTTTGAGTATACATAGTTGTGGCACATGAGGTATACTATATAGCACATTGTGTGCTATATAGCTGACATAATATTCTATGTAGCACATAAACAAAGATGTGGAACTTTGCATGCTATATAGCTCATTGTTTCTTCTATTCGAATCACAGAAGAAGCTATATAGCACATAGTTTGAGTATACATAGTCGTGGCACACTAGGTATACTATAGCACATTGTGTGTGCTATATAATCCATAGAGGTGAGAAGGGAAGAGGAGAGTGAAGGGGGATGGAGTGGCAAACACCATGAGCTTGTACTGTACTCCTTCCATGGCTGTAATCGTTGAAGTAAATCATGAAGCCTAATCACCTCTAATCACTGATTACCCTACATTCGGTGGTTGTACTCTGTGGATGTTAACAATCATACTTGATATGCCTAGAAACTATAAGAGACCTCTTGCTTGGCTATCTGTATTTCAGTTTGGACTAAATCTGGCATGTCAATATGGCCCTTTCCCCCCCTTTCCCCTAAAGGGGATCCCTAAGGGCCATATCGACATGCCAACCACCCCATTCTGTTACAAGTGTATGCGATCAGGTATGGAACCATGCCAAATTTCTATGATAAACAAGCGAGATGGGTCTATGTATGTAGGACTTTGTTGAGACATCTTCTTTATATAGAGACCAACAAGAGGGATTGATGTATGCTATCATTCCTTTGCTATATCCAGACAATATATTACATTACCTCCATGAAAGCATGAAATTCCCCATGGGTAAGCCCCCTTGGGCAACCAGCTAGAAGAAGTAAGAAATTGGCCTGCGTCCTATCTCTAGAAGCAATACTTAGTATGGTGTTGTAACCTTCACACCCAAGTGTTGACACCAAAAAGCTTTTTGCATTTCCTCAATGTCATGCCATGCGGATGGTGAGAGAGGGAGAGAGAGAGAGAGAGAGAGAGAGTTACCATTTAAAAATGGAAGTTTATTAAATGTCAAGCATTACCCAAAAAAAGTTACATCTCAAAGAGCATGCTATTATAGATTGCCTCACATATATCCGATGTGATACAATACATATCTCTTTTGTGGGGGATATGCTGCATGGGTATCTTGATACAATGAACAAGATGTGACAGCATATGAACTAGGGGCATACTTGAAAGGAGGTTCAAGGAATAGACATCTATCTACTTGTAATACAAACTTTTGATAACATATGACCGTTTGGGAATTTCATTTTCCCATTTATCCTAATAGTCTTGTTTAGCCTCCTCCTTCTATGCAATACATTTGATGAGGTAAAATTCAGCTGCCTCTATATTGGTTATAGAATCGGGTTTGACTGCAAAAGTGTCACTAATATGCAAAGCATTACTTAATACATCATGATGTCCCTCATATGTCACCTCATCATATGCATCTTCATCACCACCAGGGGGTTCAGGTTTGGGCAAGGGCACCAAAGTGTGATAATCCCATGAAGGAATATGTGCCTTGTTGATGCATCTATTCCAATGGCCATGTATGCATGCATCACAAAAGCAATCCAAATTTCTCGTGGCAAGTCTTGTAGGGTCTAGTGGGCTATGACCACAGACAACATGCACAAATCGTGATTTTGGGATACCTCTGAAATTCTATTTCTCCTCTCTATTCACATCTCCTACTTTAACCATTTCCTTGATGATTCCCAAGTAATATCAGTTTCTATATGTATTGTTTGCTATGAGTTGTGTCTATGTGTTCTATAGTAGTTTTTAATATGCTACATGTGAAGAAAAGATGAATTAATGTGTTATATAGATAGCATGTATATAAGTCTACCGCATAGTAATAAAATGGGTTGCAAATAAATGCTTCATAGCATGCACAATCTACCACGTAGCATGTGTGGTGTGTTGTTTAGCATACTAGGGCACTATACAATCAGTTTAATATTCATAGCATAAACAATGTGAGGCACATCATACATGGTGTGCTATATGCCAAACATTATGTTGTATGGTATACTTGTTGAGATGAATAACATAAACCATGTGCTATGTAGCATACATAGCGTGCCCCATGTACGTATACTATATAGAAGATTCTGTGGGATAAAGAGCAGAAATAGTGTGCTTGGTAGCATATTCAACATCTTGAATAGCACAAACACTGTGCTATATAGCATACGTGCATTGTGCATGTCTATGTGTAATGGAATTGTTTACTTTGGCTGATTTTGTGGTTTAAATAGCACAAACAATGCGCTATATAGCATACATAGTTCCACATCTATGTGTACACTCAAACTGTGTGCTACATAGAATACTCTATGGGGTGTATAGCACACACAATGTGCTTAGCAAATTTGGTAAGCCACGACTATGTAATATACTAAAACTCTATACTATGTAGTTGCTTCTGTGGTTTGAATAGCTCACTATTTGAGCTATATGGCATGTAAAGTTCCACAGCTTTTTCTGTGTGCTACATAGCATATTTAGTGGGCTGTATAGCACACACAATTTTCTATATAGCATACCTAGTGTGCCACAATCAGTGTATACTCAAACTATTTGCTATATAGCTACTTGTGTGATTTGAATTGCACAAACAGTGAGCTATATAGCATGCACAGTTCCACATCTTGTCTATGTGCTACATAGCATATTATGTGGGTTGTACAACACACAACAATGTGCTATATAGTATACCTCGTGTGCCATGACTATGTATACTCAATCTATGTGCTATGTAGCTGATTCCATGGTTTGAATAGAAGAAACAGTGAGCTATATAGCATGCAAAGTTCCACATCTTTGTCTATGTGCTTAACAATATGCCATGAGTAGAAATTAGTCAAATTAGCATGTTGTGTTCTACACTAAAAGAGCTTCAAATATGTCTTTACACCTTGAAATTTAGGTCACACATGAAAAAGTTACATTAATTTGAAAGGAGATGGGTTTTCATATTTTAGTGTATTTTTTGTTTTAACCCCCCCTCATCCAAAAGACCGCCCCCTTTGGGCCTCACATATTATGAAAAATGTGTACTAATCTTAAAATATTGCATATTTTTCAAGGTATATAACTTATATTTTGTGGGAGGGGGGACATGAGATTTTCATATTTTTCCCTTGCATATTTAAAATTTTTATAGGAAATCCATGCATATTGTATATGGACCTTGTCCCCCCATACACTGGATTTTGGACAAGGGTAGGAACATAATACATATTGAGTTGGCACTGAGTTGGCACCCCAGGATCTCACTCTCACTCCGCTCTTGGACTACTTTGCCATGTTGATCATTGTTGAGCTCACTCTTGCTCTTGGACGCCTTGCCTTTTCTTTTTCTTTCTCTTTTTTGGCCTCCTACTCTACATAAGTCCTGGCTGCTTTCCTACTCTTCCCTTTTCTTCTTGTGTTCTCCATGTCTGCCATGTATTCTTGTTCATCCCATGCTTCCTCGGCTGCTTTGACATTTGCTACATCCTCTTCCTTAGTGGCCTTCTCCTTGATTCTTTTCGTGGGCGTGCGGCTGGGAGCATGCCTGGAGGCGAGATCACCGAACTATCTAAGGCACCAAATAGATTCATTGTCGGCCAGACTATAAGCTCCATGGGGAAATGTGAAATACATTGCCCAATTGGTGGCCTATGGTTTATGCAGGTGGGCCAACAAACTAGGGGTAATATTATTGGCATGGTCCACCATCTCCACCTTAGTCAAGAACTAATGTGCCTGAGCTGGTTTGACTAAGGTTGGTGGGCTCTGGTGCATCAAATGGAATGTTGCCTCCATTCTTCCCTATAGTATATATCGCCACCCCCCTAAGTTGTTGATAAAAATTTTTGACATTTTTATACCCTTCCGCTAAAACTAGAAGTTATTGCATCCACTCTCCTTTATTCCACATTTTGCGCCAATCACGTCCCCTATCACCCTATACACTTTATCCTCCTCAACTTTTGTACGTTTGATTCTTTGTCTTTCCCTTCTCTGCTTCATCCTCCCTAAATCTTTAAAGTATCCCCTCCTCTCTTCTTTTTCTCACACCACTCCCCTGCTATGTCTGTCTAGTGATGCTGCTTACTCCAACTCCTTAACTTAGGGTAGCGATGAGATTATGATTTTACTAGGAGATTGGGAGTACAACATTGGTGTCATCACTTTCACTAACCCATATTTTCTAGAAGAGGATACTGATGCGCATGTAATGTTGTTTTAAAGCAAATGGCAGGCAACTATTCCCATGGTGTAGCAAATCAAACCGATTAAAAAGGCAACATTCCTGGCTACTCTCAATAGTAGGGAAATGATTTGGGTACCACAGTACGCCGCTACCCTGTTCCAAGTTTTTCCACCTTCCATGCGGCCTTTCTGGCTCGCTACCATGTAGAGAAGATAGCGGTCCACCTCCTCATAAAAATTGAGCATATGAATGAACACGACCTCACATTAGATGACTACATCACCAAGTTCCACACACTCAACAATTTCCTACCACAAGCATAACTCCCTACCAAAAAATCTTGAATTTGTACTTTGTGTATGGGTTAAATCATAAACTAAAATATGATGTTGCCTCCTCAGATATGATAGCTTTGACCTTTGAAAAAATCATTGATAGTGCCTGCCATGCCAATGGTCCACACAAAGCATGAACCTTCAATCCATGGGGCTAACGATAGTTCTGACATAGACTGTGGAGATATTATCATGGATGAGAAATCCCATGAATACCATGAGCACAAAAGAGTGACTAAGGAACTTGACACATCAGCCATAGATCCCTCATAGATCATGGCCTCACTACCACCCACTTGCTCGAAGATGGCACTGAATCCTCATTGTGTCAACGTCAGAGTGTTATTTAAATCCCACTTAAATATTTATTTGGATTGAAATTTCTTAGTAATTTATATCTAATCCTGCATACATATTCATTTGGATTAAAATCTCTTTTTAATTTATATATAATCAATCCAACATATATCTTTATTTGAAAATAAATCCATGCTTAATTTTAATTAAAAAATAACAAAACACATAAATATTCAATGAAAATAAAATCAATGCTTTAATTTTAATTTTAAAATACAAAGCCAAATGGTCCCATCTAACTATAGGATAAGCGGTCCCATCTAACTTGAGGATAAGTGCAAAGTACTACTCCATGCCATAATTGAAATTAAATCAGTGCTTTAATTTGAATTTAAAAAACAAATCCAAATGTACCTATCTAACTAGGGGATAAGGGCAAAGTATTACTCCAAGCCACAATGGTAAAATGAAAATCAGAAACGGAAGAAAGTACTCTAAGACACAATAGTGAAAAGAAAGTACATTATTAGTATTACAAAATTTGACAGGTAACAAGTGTGACAAATTTTAATTTTGAAAGTACATGACATTCGTTTATATTCTTTTTAACGATCTTTCTGTAAATTCAAAATTCAAATAAAGTGCAAGAAACTTTAAGTTTTGAGATTTTAAAATTTGAAGGATAACAAGCCCGACATTCCAAATACATGACATTCTTAATGCACGACATTCATTCACCTTCTTCTAAACACTCTTGTCACTTTCTTCTCGACACTTTCCTCTTTTTCTCTCCCTCCCTTCAAAGTTCTGTTACCATACTCTCCTCCCCTTCCTTGAATTTCACTTTGCTTCATAAGATAAGTTTGCATTCTTTCTTATCGCAATCCTTTGTTTTGTTTCTCTTTATCCCACTCTTTCCTTTCGCAATTCTTTGTCTCACTCTCCTTATCCTTTATTTGATTTTTCTATCCTTAAATTTCCATCCTTTCAATCTTTCCCTTTCTAAATCTTGTCATTTCTTTTGTTTTTTGTTTCGTTTTCTTCCTTTCAATCTCTCTTTTTCATTTCATTTCCTTCCTTTCAATCTCATTTTTGTTTCATTCTAACCATTTCTTACTTTTTTTTATACAAAAGATTAAAATCAACAAAAACTACCCTTCTCCTCTCATCTCCCCTCTCCACTCCCATCACAAAAGTTTTTGAAATCTTTTAACCAAAAAAACCTTAGAGAAATGTCTTCCCCTCTTGGGGAGGTGGAATTTTGGCTCCCCTTGGAGAGCCCCTCATCCATAGTGCCTCTAAGGAGGTAGTGGGGAGAGGAGGGGAGGCGTGTGCCTCCTCCATGGAAGGCATGATGGGAAATTACCCTCCTCCACCAAGAGGGTTTGCCCTCCTGTAGCATGGCATGGCCAGAGGTCCGCACCATGCTACCTCCTGCATGAGGGAAAACCGTCATGCAAGAGGGTTTCTTGTGCTTCTTCATGGTGCTGCCATGACCATGGCTGCACCATGCTACAAGAGACTCTCCTCTCCAAGGCACGTCTGCAACCATGCCGTGGAGAGGGGATCTATGAGCTCCATTTTCCTAGTCATGCCATGGAGAGGAGAGATCAAAGAGCTTACTTCTCCTAGGAGAAGGGAGCTCTGTGAGCTTCTCTCTCCACGACCGTGGCCACGGCCATGCCGTGCTATGGAGGAGCTCCTTGCATGTGCCATGGATGAAATCCTTATGGAGGAAGGGAGCCATGAGGATCCCTTCCTCCTCTTTGTTCCTACTCAAGGAGGAGGAGCCCTCCTCCAATTCTTCGTTCCCATTCCCTCCTTCTGTGGGAGTTAAAGGTCACTGTGCCTTTACCCTGGTTATGTACAATACTCAAACACATATATAAATGAATGAAAAAGAAGATTAGGGTGGTTCTGCATCCACAAAACTTGTATGGCTCTTTGTTTCTCTCTCTCCCTCTTCTGTTCTTGCTTCCGTTGAGAGCACTCTCAACTGGTATTAGAGCCCGGGTGATCTAGCTGAGCGTGCGTGTATGCTTGAAGCTCAGCAGCTCTATGGGAGGAAGGAGAAGCTCTGTAGGAAGCTTTGTGGGTGACTTTACTTGCATCCGAGTGTGTAGAGACCTTGGAGGAACCTTTGGAAAAGTCACTTTGGTTTTGCGAAGTGGTTTTGAGAGCCTGTTACGCGTTTTCAAAGAAAAAGTCGTTTTTTGAGCTTTTCTCTGTTCCGTTCGATGACAGAGACTCCGTATTGACTTGTAGAGGCAACTATTGCTTGCTTTTGGGACCCACTTCACTTCAGGAGCTTGGAAACACCTTCATTCTTGAATCTGGGATCATTTCATTGGATTTTTGACTCACTGTGTCAGTTTCTGCGTTTTTCTGCCTGGGTGTTGGAACTCAAGTTTGGAGCAACCATTTGCAGATCTGTCAGTTCCGGTGTACTCAGGAGGTCCTAAAACTTCTATGTTGCTCATCATTCACACTCCGGTGGAGTTTACAAACAGCTCTGTTTCCAAAAACGTTTTTCAGTCCGTGTGTTGGACCCAGTGATTGAGACCACGTTTTCCAAAACCGTCTGTCCCATTGCATTTCGGATGCCCAAAAACCCCTTCCTGTCAGTTCTTATGCGATTTGGTGGAGGATTTTCAGAGTTATAGATCTCTGTGTATTCGATTTCGTCTCTCTGTTATGCATATTTCATTCTAAGGTTTTGAAACGTTAGATTTATGCCACATGGCAGTGGATAAGTGTTGACTCCCATTTCTCACTCATCGGTTGGGATTTTGGAGTTCCGGCAGAAGAGAGATATTTGCAAATTTTCTTGTTGAGTCCGATTATGCAATGGCACCCATGTTTTGAGGCATCTCAGGTTCTATTTTCAGTAGCGGTCATTACCGTGGGACTATGATTTCTTGAGCATACCTTATGCAGATCACTCTGGTTGCAGTGTGCGCTCATTCGTGGTGTGCATTGGGTTGCGGTGGATGATTTATAGGCCATTTGGATGCATTGCAGTCCTTATTGGATGCGTTGATAGGCCCAAATTGCCTTGTGGGATGCTATTTTTTATGGACGCTTTGCACATGGATGCTATTTTATGCTGAGGGACAGCTTTGACACATTGCAGGTGATGCACTAATAGTGCTATGCTCTCTTGGGTGAGATATTATTAATGCATATGCCAGTGGATGATGTTTATGCTTGAGTCATTTGGCACTTATTGGCATTTTGGATTGCCATTGCAGTTGACATTTTATTTTGGGCCAGATTTGCTCATATGGATGCATAGTATATGCACATGAGTCAGATGCTTTGAGACATGAGTTTTGATGATATTTCACTCTATTGTGGCATACACATTTGGGTGCACCTAGTATTTGGCGTGATTCTCTCTTATAGGCACTAGCATTTGGGATTTTGCTTTATTTGCATTATGGCATCCTCTTCCATGTCTGAAAAGGAGTTTTTCAACATTAAAAAGTTTGATGGGACAAACTTTTCTTTGTGGAAAGAACAGATAAGGGATGTGCTTATTCAAAAGAAGCAGATTAAACCCTTGGCAGCGATTGAAGCTAAGCCTGCAAATATGTCTGAGAATGATTGGAATGAGTTGGATGCATTAGCAAAGTCTACTATTAGACTTCATCTTGCAGATTCAGTTTATTTCACAGTAGTAAATGAGCAAACTACGGAAGATTTGTGGAAGAAACTGTGTGCCACTTATGAGAAGGAAACTGCCTCTAATAAAGTTTACCTCATGAAGAGGTTGTTTGAGCTACAGATGAAGGAAGGGGTCTCCATTGCTTCTCACTTGAATGAATTCAATATTATTTTCAGCCAGCTTCAGGCTCAGAAGATGAATTTTGATGTGGAGACTAAGGCAATATTTCTCTTATGTTCATTGCCATCCTCATGGGATACCTTCCGTACAGCTGTCAGTAACTCTGCACCTGGTGGAGTACTGAAATTTGATGATGTTGTGGGTAGCTTGTTGGCCGAGGAGATTAGACGGAAGTCTATGGACGGCAACAAGCAGGATGTAGCCTTAAATGTGCAAAGGGGCAGATCATAGTTCAGGGGGAAGTCCCAAGAAAGAGGAAAGTCTCGTAGCAAATCCAGGGCACGGAACATTGAGTGTTACCACTATGGCAAGAAGGGCCATGTGAAAAAGGATTGCTACAAGCTAAAAGGAGAGCAAAAGGATAAGAAAAAGAATGCAAATTGGGGTGCAAATCAAAAGGAAGAGAGTCCAAGGGAGGACAAAGGAAAAGTGAAGATGGAGGAGATCAATGTAGTTACACATGATAGTGACAATGACGTTCTCTTCATGTCTAGTTTATCTGTAGAGTTGCTTACCACTTCAGATGATGCATATTCCCAAGATTGGATTTTGGATTCTGGTGCTTCATTCCATGTTACTCCTCATAGGGAATGGTTCTCCACTTATGATAGTGAAAAGATAGGTTGTGTGCATCTTGGAAATGACTATGCATGTGACATAGTCGGAGCAAGTGACATAAAGTTTTCTTTTGCAAATGGGTCTGCATTTATTTTGAAACATGTGAGACATGTGCCTAAGTTGACCAAGAGTCTTATTTTAGTGGGTTAGCTAGATGATGCTGGTTTTCACACCACTTTTGGCTTTCAGAGTTGGAAAATTCAGAAGGGCTCTATTCTTTTGGCCAGGGGTGCCAAGTGTGGGACTTTGTATCCCTTACATGTATTAGGGGTATTTGATCATGTTGTTGCAATAACCGAGCAGCCAAGCACTTCTTTGTGGCATTGCAGGTTGGGGCACATGAGCCAGAATGAAATGAAACTCTTATGCCGTTTGGGTTATGTACCGCATTTGAGTTTCTTTGATTTTGAATTTTGTGAGCACTGTCTCTATGGGAAGCAGAATAAATCAGCCCATAAAAGAAGGGGAAAGAAAGAGTTTGAAAAGCTTGATTTGGTGCATTCAAACGTATGTGGTCCCATGCCTACACGGTCATTAGGCAGGGCTGAATACTATGTGACATTCATTGATGATGCAACTAGGAAAGTGTGGGCTTATGCTATAGCTCGGAAGAGTGATGTATTCCAGGTATTTCAGAAATGGCTGGCCTTGGTTGAGAATCAGTCAGGTAGAACGCTTAAATGCCTACGGACTGACAATGGTGGAGAGTATCTCTCTCATGACTTTCAGCATTTTTGTGATACACATGGGATTAAGAGGGAGCTCACATCCCCTTGTACTCCAGAGCAAAATCCAATTGCAGAAAAGATGAATCGTACCATTCAAGAAAGGTTGCAATGCATGCTTTCCAATGCAAGTCTTTCTGGTGGTTTTTGGGCTGAGGCAATGAAGACTGCAGTGCATGTGATCAATAGATCACCTAGTAAGAGTTTGGATGGCAGTATTCCTGAAGAGGCATGGAGTGGCAAGAAGCCCTCTTACTCTCATTTGTGTATATTTGGGTGTGAGGCATATGCACATGTGCTAAAAGAGCTTCGAAAGAAGCTAGATCCTAAGTCTAGGAAATGCATCTTTCTGGGTTATGGTGAAAGTGGAGAGATGGGCTATCGTGTCTGGGATCCAGAAGTAAAGAAGATCATATGCAGCCATGATGTAGTCTTCAATGAGAAGAAGATGCATAAGACACCCATGAGGGATGTGGAAATGAGGAGAATCACTTTCCAGTGATAGACAGCAAGTTGTCCATGCACCAAATGTGCAAGAAATGGTACCACCAAGTACTCCCATAGGTATACAATCAAGGGTAGATGATGGATCATCTATTGGTGGAAATGATGAGCCAAATGTGGCTGATATGCAGGTGGGACAACAAGCTGAAATTCCCTTGAGAAGATCATCTAGAGTGTCTAGACCGCCTAATAGGTTTGTTCCAGGGGTAGACTATGTGATGCTTACTGATTGCGGGGAGCCTTCTTGCTACAGAGAGGTTATGATGCACGAGGATCAATGCAAGTGGGAGTATGCTATGCAATCAGAGATGAGTTCACTTATGAAGAATAAGACTTGGGACTTGGTTTCTTTGCCACATGGAAAGAAAGCATTGCCATGTAAATGGGTCTACAAAATGAAGGGTACAGGTGATGATGTGCCTAGGTACAAGGCCTGTTTGGTCGCTAAAGGGTTCAAGCAAGAGAAGGGTGTGGACTTTGATGAGATATTCTCTCCGATTGTGAAGATGACCATACTTAGATGCATGCTTGGACTAGTGGCATTAGAGGATATGGAGCTTATGCAGATGGATGCCAAGACAACTTTCTTGCATGGGGATTTGCATGAGGAAATTTACATGGTGCAGCCGGAAGGCTTTGAAGAAAAGGGCAAAGAGCATTTAGTTTGCAAGCTGAAGAAGAGTCTCTATGGTCTTAAGCAAGTGCCTTGAGAAGGTATCAAAAGTTTGATGCTTTCATTCAGTCCCAGGGTTTTAGAAGGAGTGAAATTGATCGCTGCCTCTACACTAAAAGGGCTAAGGATAATAGTCTGATAATCTTGGCACTATATGTGGATGATATGCTATTGGCTAGTAAGAATACTTATGAGCTAGATGCATTAAAGGCCAAGTTGCATGAGGCCTTTGATATGAAGAATTTGGGACTTGCAGGTCATATTCTTGGTATGCGATGTAAGTCTGCCACACTTATAGAAAAGTCTTCGAGACTTGTATCTTCTTCTTGCAGATCCTCCTCTTCATCGCTATCCAATTTTTCGCCTGGTTTTAAATAGCCTGCACTCGAACGATCTGCAGGGGGAGGGGAAGGGGGCGGGACGAGTGGGGCAGGCGGGGGGACGGGGCGGGCGGGGGGCAAGGGGGAGGGGGAGGGGGAGGGGGCATGGGCGGGGAGGGGGAGGGGGGCATCGTCCCCCCCACCTGTTGTGCCCGCTGCCTTCCCCCCCCCTCCCCGTCCCCTTCCCCTTCCCTTCCCCGCCCACCCCGCCCCCTTCCCCTCCCCGCGCCCGCCCCCTTCCCTTCCCCCTTGCCCCCGCACCCGCCCCGCCCCCTCCCTCGCGCCCGCCCCCTTCCCCTGCCCCTTCCCCCCCCCTCCTCGACCGGTCGGGGAGGGGGGGGGGAAGGGGCAGGGGAAGGGGGCGAGGCGGGTGCGGGGGCAAGGGGGAAGGGAAGGGGGCGGGGCGGGCAGAGGGAAGGGGGCGGGGCAAGGGGGAGGGGAAGGCAGTGGGCGGGCGGAGGGAAGGGGGGGGCAAGGGGGAGGGGGAGGGGAAGGGGGCGGGGCGGGCGGAGGGAAGGGGGAGAGGCAAGGGGGAGGGGAAGGCAGCGGGACGGGGGAGGGAAAGGGGGCGGGGGGGGCGGCAAGGGGGAGGGGGGGAGGGGAGGGGGGGAAGGGATGAACGGCGGGAGGGAGGGGCCTGCGGGGAGGCGGAGGGAGAGGAAGGGAGGGGGAAGGGCTCGTGGGGAGGGAGAGGAGGGGAAGGGGGAGGGAAGGCAGGGAAGAGAGGGGAAGGGGGAAGGGAAGGGAGGGGAGAAGCGGGAGGAGAGGGGAAGGGAGGGGGAGGAGAGGGCAAGGGAGGGGAGAGAGGAAGCTGGAGAAGAGGGAGGGAGGGAGTACCTGAGTGGAGAGGTGGTGGAGCTACAAGAAAGTTGTGAGAGAGAATAAGAGAGTTCTGAGACAGAATGAGGAGAAGTAGAGTTTTATAGGAAATGGATAGCTTTTAGGTCAAGTTAGCTTTTTTGAGTTTTTAAGGTTTTTTTAGGTCTTTTAGGTTCACTATAAGTAGAACATTCTTCATTCTCTCTTTCATTCAAAGATCATTCGTTTACACTGCACGCTTCTCTCCTGTCATCAACCTCTTGCAGGATTCTCAAAAAATTTCAAAATGTTGCAAGAGGTGAGTTCATTTCTAACCTATTGCATACGCAAGAACTTCTAAGAATCAAGTCTTTATAAATTTGAATTTTTTTTCAAATCCGATCCTTTTCTCAAAAACTTGTGTGTACGCAACAACTTAAGAAACCATTTTTGTATTAAATATTTTTTCCCACAAATTTTCCTCTTTACCTCAAACTCTCACAACCCCTCCCTACCTATTGCGTATGCAACAACTTCAAAACAAAATTTAATCATAAATCTCTCCAAAAAACTCCTCAAAAAAAAAACAATCTTTTACAAATTTCTCTCTCAACCTCAAAACCACTCAAACCCTACCTATTGCGTACGCAACAACTTCAAAACAAAATTTAATCATAAATCTCTCAAAAAAACTCATCAACAAAAAAAAACAATCTATTATAAATTTCTCTCTCAACCTCAAAGCCACTCAAACCTCCCTACCTATTGCGTACGCAACAACTTCAAAACAAAATTTAATCATAAATCTCTCCAAAAAACTCCTTTAAAAAAAAAAACAATCTATTACACATTTCTCTCTCAACCTCAAAACCACTCAAACCTCCCTACCTATTGCGTATGCAACAACTTCAAAACAAAATTTGATCATAAATCTCTCCAAAAAACTCTTCTCACGAACTTTATTACAAATTTCTCTATCAACCTCAAAACCACTCAAATGTCCCTACCTATTGCGTATGCAACAACTTCAAAACAAAATTTAGTCATAAATCTTTCCAAAAATCTCTTCTCACTACACTTTATTAATATAAGAAATCCATTTATAATATTTTTACTCCATAATATAATAACTTTTTATTAACTAATGTTAAAATATAATTTTGCTAAAAATATATATTATTAATCTATAAATTAATATAAATATTATATAAATACATTAATTTAAAAAAAACTTGAAAGGGAGGTCTTCTAGCATATGTGCTTTATATAATACTTACTCTTAAAACAATGAAGAATTAGTGAATATATTGCTATTCTATACATTATCAACTTAGAAACTAATATAAATATAAATTAATTATTATATAAATTTAAATAAATATATAAATAATTAATATTATACATTAATAACATTTAAAATTATGTAGATTATATACTAATAATCTTTCAATTTTAAAAAGTAGTCAATAAAAGAATTAAATTAATTTAAAAAATAAGAAAATATTAAAATTTACACACTTACTTTTAGCATGTATGCTTTTATTCCATGTGTATAATACTTGTTAGTTAGTCGAAGAATGAAAAATTAGATAATGTATTTGTAAGATGTATTTGTAAGGTAGGTATTTAAAACCATAGAATCTAGAAGACTATAGTATCATTGCATCCATAGCATTTTTTTACTTTAGCAACCATCAGATATCTATGATTCCATGTGTATAATACTTGTTAGTTAGTCGAAGAATGCAAAATTAGATAATGTATTTGTAAGGTAGGTATTGAAAACCATAGAATCTAGAAGACTATAGTATCATTGCATCCATATCATTTTTTTATTTTAGCAACCACCAGATATCCATGGTATCCATGATATGGAATACATACTTCTTCGAATATTTCTTATCACATACTTTTTCATTTCTTCTCATACACCATGCAGCATGAATGTAAGAAAATATGAATCGGTGTGCTTTTAGCCTATGTACTTGTCCCTAATCAGTAGGATACTTTGACTAGGTAGGCTTGTAACTACTTAAAGTAAAGCCTTTGCAAAGGATCGTACCTTCTGATACACCATGCAGCATGAATGTAAAAAAATATGAATCAGTGTGCTTTTAGCCTATGTGCTTGTCCCTAATCACTAGGATACTTTGACTAGGTAGACTTATACTTACTTAAAGTAAAGCCTTTGCAATGTATCGTACCTATAAACAAAACACTTTGGAAAGCATATAACATATAGTCTATATATATCTAAACTAAATACTTTAGAATGCATATTTTATATAGTCTATATATCTTAAATCTTACACCCTAAATCTTAAATCCTAAAGTTCCATAAATCTTAGGTTATACAATCTAAGCTCTTAAACTTATATAATAGTTATAATCCCTAAACCTTAAACCCTAACCCCTATAACTTAAATTCTAAAACCTAATTTTCAATTCTAAACCCTAGATTCTACACTCTAAGCTCATGATCTTATATACTAAACCCTAAAACCTAAATCCTAAAACCTAAAACAATAATCATAAACCCTAAATGCTAAGCCCTAAACCCTAGATTTTAAACCCTAAACCCTATATTTTTAACCCTAAACCCTAAACCCTAAAAATATAATCATAAACACGAAACCCTAAACACTAAATCTTAAATCCTAAGCCCTAAATCCTTAACCCTAAATACTAAACCCTAAACCCTAACCCTAAAATACAATCAAAATTTTATGATTTTTTTCAATTTGTGCAATAGGTTTGATATATCCTCCAAACTGTTGTAAGTCAAATAGGTTAATGGTGCACTCAACCTATTGTAAATATCAAGGAATTTTCTCGATTTAAGGAACAGGTTGGATATACTTCCAACCTATTGCTTGAGCAACAGGTTGGGGGGTATATCCAACCTATTGCACAAATCGAGAATTTTCTTGATTTGTGAAACAGATTGGATATATCCCCCAACCTATTGCTGTAATAGGTTGGATATACTCGCAACAGGTTGGGGGGTATATCCAACATGTTGCACAAATCGAGAATTTTCTTGATTTGTGCAATCAAGCAACAGGTTGGGGGGTATATCCAATCTGTTGCACAAATCAAGAAAATTCTCGATTTGTGCAACAGGTTGGATATACACCCAACCTGTTGCTCAAGCAACAGGTTGGGGGAATATCCCCCAACCTGTTGCATTTTCTTGATTTGTGCAACAGATTGGATATACCCCCCAACCTGTTACTCAAGCAACAGTTCCGGGGTTGAGGACTGGAGAGCTAGTCTCCTTCATTGATTCACGGGGTTAAGGGTTTAGAAGGAGGTACTAGGGTTTAGGAGTATTGGGCTCATGGAAAGGTTTCGAGTTGGTGTGGGAGTCCTTGAAGATGCTGTCCACACACTTCACAAGACCATCAAAAATGTCTAAGTTGCCTGAGCAAATCATACCAAGCTTGAGCATTAAGTCTACATGAAACCCACCAGTGTTCCTCAACTCCAACAATATCCTTATTGTTTTCTTGGATGATTTATGGGTCAAGTCATCTGCTTTGAGTATGTGTCATGAAGTATGCAAGAGGTTGCAAACATCATTATAGTGTTTGTGTTTGGTGGCATTTGTATACTATATGTGTCATATTGCATGCCTTTGAGATGGTTGTTGAAGGTAGCAAACATTAATTGATTCAAGGTCATTGTTGGACTGTTGGCTAGTACCAATTTTGCTTAGAATGGTGATATAGAACATGTCATTTTGGCACGTCAACATTGTGAGCTCATAGTATTGTACATGTGTTCTCCACAAAGAAGGAAAGGGGGCCATGGAGCTAGCGCAATCCAAGAATATCCAAGCATTACAAAAAATTTGGACTCAAAAAGGGGCCCTTTGGAGAATTACTAAAATATTAGAGGCTTGGATAAGGGAATATGGTATCCATGAAGGAGATTATGCCATGTGGACTTCTCTGTAACAGAGGCTCCCTAAATCTAGGGGAAATTTAAGTTTTTTTTCAAAATACCCCAAAAAATGTCATTGGTGGTTCATAATAAAAAATTATCTTTGACAGGCCTGCCTTGACCCTGTCAGGCATCAGATGTTTTCCTCCCAAGGCAAACTATCCCCTAGCTAAAACTATGCTCACGTTTTCCATTTGGTTCAACCATTTGGCCCAAACTCTCACTTCCTAACCAGCTCTCCCCCTATTCTCTCTCTTCCAAAATGTTTCAAACATTCATTCCTGCCACTTTCTAGCAGTTGGTTTCAAAATATCTTCTTTCCACTCTTGCTTAGTCATTCTCTCTCCTCTTTGC
Source organism: Dipteris shenzhenensis (assembly GCF_047967505.1). Taxonomy (NCBI): domain Eukaryota; kingdom Viridiplantae; phylum Streptophyta; class Polypodiopsida; order Gleicheniales; family Dipteridaceae; genus Dipteris; species Dipteris shenzhenensis. The sequence goes on along the minus strand of NC_141602.1, from coordinate 46,419,336 downwards.
TCACGTTTTTCTTCCACATTCAAAAATCTCTCATAGAAACTTATGTCAAAGCTTTGTTCATCCCTCTTCTCTTCCATTCATTCTCTACTTATTTCACTCTCTCTTAGAAACCAAAGTTGCGACCTAAATCTGCTTGGAAGGAGTGAGAAAAACGGGTGTTCTCTCATTTTTGGTTCTTCCCTTACCTTTTTGGAGTATAGAGAGTCACCTCCTGAAGTTACGACCTAAATCTGCTTGGAAGGAGTGAGAAAAGCGGGTGTTCTATCATTTTCGGCTCTTTCTCTACCTTTTTGGAGTATATAGAGTCAACTCCAGAAGAAGGAACGCATACTTTCCAGGTAATGAAGTGATTTCATCTTGAAAGTTTTGTTTGTATTAAGTAGATACGTTTTTGTATCACACTTTGTCTATATGTTTGTTAGAAGAGACAGGGAAGAGGGAGAGATTGAGGTAGATGATATATAAAACTACAAGACGATTTTTGACATTTTTTTCTTCAATGGTATAGGAGGGATAGATAGAGGAAGGGGGAGAGAGAGAGAGAGAGAGAGAGAGAGAGAGAGAGAGAGATTATTTCGAACTGCTATGTTGTTTTCTATTTGAGGGGATGAGTGAGGGAGAGAGAGACATAAAATAGTCATTTTTTTCTTCATTAGTATAGGAGGGATAGATATAGGAAGGGAAAGAGAGAGAGAGAGAGAGAGAGAGAGAGAGAGAGATTATATTTGAAACTGCTGTGTTTTTTTATCTGTTTGAGGGGATGAGTGAGGGAGAGAGATAGAAAATAGTTGTTTTCTTATTTGCTAGTATAGGAGGGGTAGATAGAGGAAGGAAAAAGAGAGACAGAGATTATATTTCGAACTGCTATGTTTTCTTTTGTTGAGGGGATGATTGAGGGAGAGAGATAGAGATTGTATTTCAAACTGCTAGGTTTTAGAAGTATTTGAGAAAGAAGGAAGAAAAAGAGATCCTAATCAAAGAGTTTTGGGAGGGAGAGAGAGAGTGATATGATATTGATAATGTTTTCTTTATTTGTGGAGAAACAGAGCAGGAAGAGAGCATATCGTAACTAAGTAATTCAAAAAAATTTGATGTTTGTTTGTGTGAGGGGTACCTTGGAAGACAGACTAAGAGAGAGAAGTATTCTATGTTTTTTGTAATAATATTTTGCTTGTTTTTGGGAGAGGTTTAGTTAAAGGAGAGAGGGAAGGAGGGGGAGGGAGGGGGAGGGGGAGGGAGAGGGAGAGAGAGAGAGAGAGAGAGAGAGGGAGAGAGAGAGAGAGAGAGAGAGAGACTTGCAAAGAAAGAGAAAGAGAGGGATAGAAAGAGAGAATAGAAGACATAAATTTGAGGGTCTTTAGAAGTAGAAAGAGCTAATTTTAATCATATGGTACAAGGGCAGAACTATGGAAGTAGAAAATGATAGATACAGAAGTAGTTTATAGTCTATTGTATTGAAGAATGTTAAGGATGAGCATGGGGAATGGATTCCTCAGCTCTGCAGGAAATATTCTTGGATCACAATGCAACCCACTAAACGTGGGTGCTATAACAAAGTGGGTCGGAAGGATGCAATAGACTTCTCTAAACATTGGAAGGGAAGGATCTTAGATTTTGAAATTTCTCCTGGCAGTAACATAGTGACACAAGTATATATTTAGCATGTCTTTACCCATGCAAACATATATGTGCATCCGAATGCAGGACTTCCATATCGTAGGCCCAATTGTAAGTTTTTCAACGTGTACTAGTACTTCATTTGCTTTTTAGAGTATTTGCGTTTATTTGGGTCACACTACTGTCTTATGCCTTGTATTTGTTTTACAGACTTATATCCATCTACTTACAAAGAGTGGGAGCCTGTAGCATGTGTAACTGGGGTGTTGCATGTCGTCCATGTTGAGATCGGGAGTCTTCAGTATGAAGGTCACACACCATCAGAATTAAAAAAGGATGGGATCTTCTTCTATGACTCAATTTTCATTGTGCCAGATGAAGAAGGACAGTATGGTAGATTAGAATCTCTTTCCTTACCCTCTTCTGATAGTCCAGAATGGCTGCTTCCAATGAAGATAAGTAAATCATATAGAAATAGAATGTTTATGATGTGAGAAATGCTATGAAGCCAACTACTAGTGGAAGAAATGCTAGGTTGAGCTGGTTTCTTCCATTTCCATGCTTTGTTGATTTCTTTGCAAGTTGTAGGCAATTAAGCAAAATAAATATTACTTACACTTGCAAGAGCTTAGAAATGGACTAGCTATCTGAGCTATTTGACAATGGATGGACAACAACAACATGTCATGATGAAGATTTAGTACAATGTCGATTGAACACTTCAGATGTGACATTTCGGTGAGCAAATCTTACAATTCTTGTTTGTATAAAAAATGATAAGGATACTATGTATTAATAGATCCCAAATTTTGCAAGTATTTCATTAGAAGGCAAAATCTTTGCATGACTTTCACATATAGAAGGTTTAGATGGAAGAACCTTCAATGGGCAGCAATGGATGATGATCTGCGTGATGGGACTCATAGTCCTATTGTCGAGGTATCAATTTATTGACAAGGACATCCTAATCTAATGTTGGAATTGGAAGACGAGTGGACCATGCGATTTATCAGGGAAGAATCGCAATTGGCAATAGCAAGCCCTCCCCAAGACTATTATTTTAGACTTGATAATCGCAAAGTTAGATATAGGGATGAGATAAGTATCCTTTGTAAGAATTGTTGCCCCCCCCATACTCTAGAGATAGTAGAGACATGATGGCAGGTATTTCATATGATAGCCAATTTCTTGGATCCTTAGTGCTTCAACAATGCACTTGGCAATGAGGCATTGTTACATGTATGAACAGAAATCATATATAATACAAAGTGTTGTTTCATTTATTGTTAAGATTTTTTAAATTAAGTATGCACCTCTAGATTGATGGCTCTCTATGGTCTATGAATGATAAAACGATAAATATTTGTAATTTTAAATTTGTGTGGGTATTTGTATATCTGTATTGTGCAAGACATAGAGTGTGTGATCTTGAGATAGATAGCAATTAGAGCATGCAAGAGAGACTGAAAGAGAGAGAGAGAGAGAGAGAGAGAAGTTGAGAGTGCAATAAGTGACACAAATAATGCACCTGGCCATGAGACAGAGTTAGATGTATGAATAGAGAGAGAGAGAGAGAGAGAGAGAGAGAGAGAGAGAGAGAGAGAGAGCAGTCAGGGACATAGAGGGAGGGAAAGAGACAGAGGGAGGGGGAGGGATACAAAGGGAGACAAAGAGAGTTAAGATTGCATTTATTCATTTGCACCTCTAAGTTGGGAAGGAGAAAAATACGAAAGTTAATTAAGGTCTTTGAGAGACTAAGAGATTGAAAAAAAAAAACCCAGATACAACTGATCTAAAGGGTGGATCCGCTAACAAAATACAAAAAGTGTATACATGAAATCAATGTCCATGACAATGGAGACGGGGACAGAAAGAGAGAGATGGACATTGGGATAGAGAAAGAGAGAGAGGTAGAGAATGGGAAGAGAGAGAGAGTTAAGATTGCATTTATTCATTTTCACCTCCAAGTTGAGAAAGAGAAAAATAAGAAAGTTAATTAAGGTCTTTGAGAGACTATGAGATTGAAAAAAAACCCATATACAACTGATCCAAAGGGTGGAGCCACTAACAAAGTACAAAAAGTGTATATGTAAAATCAATGTCCATGACATAGATAGCTAAGGGCAACATGGCAACAAGATGATCATCGGGTGTCAGAAAGAGAGAGAGGGAGAGAGAGAGAGAGAGAGAGAGAGAGAGAGAGCAAATAGGGACACAAAGGGAGGGAAAGAGATAGAGAGAGAGAGAGAGAGAGAGAGAGAGAGAGAGAGAGAGAGAGAGAGAGAGAGAGAGCAATGAGGGACACAAAGGAAGGGAAAGAAAGAAAGATATATTAACATCCTTGGAAGACCTTGTGGGTCTATGAGAGAGAGAGAGAGAGAGAGAGAGAGAGAGAGGGAGAGAGTGAGAGAGAGGAGAGGGAGATAGCTAAGGAGAGAGAGAGAGAGAGAGAGAGAGAGAGACTTTCCAAAGAAAAAACAACAAATATAAAAATATTGTAATTAAGAGCATTTTTAAGGGCAATGTCCATTTATAAAGTACACTTCTAAGGTCATTTTCACATTTTCAGTTTCCCACTCGTGAGTAACCTTGCATTCCACAGCCTTCTCTTTCATCTTCCCGAGCATCCTCCTACACTCATGGCTTCCCCTAAAGAGGCTTTTGACTAGTGGATTTCATCCACTGATTCCCATGCCTCTGCATATCAGGTTTATCCTATCTTTTGCAAAGCATTCCATCTTGAGTCACACTTGAGAGCTCTCCTTCCTACTGATAATCCCTCTCTTCAATTTTCTGATAGACTTATCCATGGGCAATCTGTTGCGCGATTGCTAATTCCCCTCACCAATGGGTTTCATTGGATATTTTGAGCTCTTTTGACCAGAGAGATAACTTCAAGAAGACACTAGGCAGGGCCATGGATAATGTCCCTATCTCTCTTCGTGAGTATGCTATTCCCATCGGGGATGATTCATCTTCCCCAATTCATTTGATCGAGAGATGCAGCCCTTACCGTTCTCCTTGCAACTAGCAAGTTTGATGAGGATGTTGGCGAGCAGCCCTAGGGTCCTGCATCCACAAGTGGTGGAGTAGGTCCATCACCAAGTGGTGGAGGAGCTGACCTAAACCTAGACTTGGAGCCTGAGGAGAATACTATTAGCCTAGCTGAGGAGCAAGTTGAAAGCGAGGTCATCTTATCTCATATCCAACTCGTGCATATCCATCCTCTACCTATAATCTAGATGAGGCAGCAAGCAAGCCACACCTTGCTTGGATTGATCCAATAAGGATTGAGGGTGAGGAATACCTTACCCTATTGGAAGTGATGGAAGAAACCGGTCTCCGAGAGGACGAGGTGCTCTGTTGGCTCTCGAATGACACTTTTGATGATGTCATTGACCTTGATGCTCCAGTGAATCCAACAATCGACGAGATTGCATGCTTTGATGACTCGAGCCTCACCGATCTGGAGGCAATTCAACTAACACACAAGGCAATCGAGGATGCCACACTAGAGTACGACATGTCCGATGAGCAGTTCATGAATTTGAAGAGGGATTTGTTCGGGGACAGAGATGAAGAAGTTGGCACCTCAAGACAATATGAAGTTCAAGATCAACCACAAAAGGGAGTCCAGTTGGGCACTGTAGCCAACGCACTCCGTGATGAGGCAAAAAAGGTATATAGCTTTGCGAGCTTCATCATGTAATTCAAAATCATCAGTATAATTCTAGGTTCCATTTTAGGAACAAAAATCATTTCTTTTTCCTCAACTGGTAGGGAAAATAGGGTTTTGGATTTAGAGTAGAAAACCCAAGCAAATTTTATGATTTTAGACCCAAGACATCGTGCCACTGCCACTTGCCCCTAAATTTCTAGAAACAATTAGGGTTATGGTTTTGTAGGGCTCTGGTCACATGGGTTTACAGGGGGTTTTTGGCTTGAAAAATGATGCAAATGGTTGCTAGGGTGTCAGAGGCCTCCCAAATTTGATTCAGGGAATGAAAAATAAGATTGAGGGTTTAGGGTACAAAACCCAACCAAATGTTATATTTTTTAACCCATGACATCCTGCCACCTGTCACACTTGCCCTGCCACTTGTCCCTCACACATGCCCCTACCACTTGCCCCTCCCACTCCATTTGTGTAAACAAGGTTATGGTTTTTTCATAGACTAAAATCATATCTTTAAGAAATCTGATTTGGGAGGCCACTGGGACCCTAGCAACCATGCCCATCAATTTTATGCCCAAAAAACCCCTGCAAGTCCAAAATCTGACATCATGCAACCAATGCAAAAACTGCGCTCTGGACGAATGATGTCAGATTTTGGGCTTGCAAGGGTTTTTTGGGCATAAAATTGATGGGCATGGTTGCTAGGGTCCCAGTGGCCTCCCAAATAAGATTTCTTAAAGATATGATTTTTACTTGGAAAAAAAACCTTATTCTTATTAATTCTTGAAATTTTATGTTTTATTAATTTATCTAATCTTTGGATTTTGATGTAATATGTTGGTTGTAGGATATTTTATGGGTTGATGAGAATACCGGATGCAAGAGTGGAACCAGAGGGTCTTCTAGTGGGGGGATGGCATCGATTGGCCACTACATCAACAGAGTGGCTCAACACATTTTGGTGTTCCATCGACAATTATCGTCAGATGAAAAGATAAACATCATGAAGTTCAGGGTCCTCAATGGAATGGTGAAGATGAGGCCCATCCGTCCTACTGCTGATCGTGTTGTTCTAATTAGGCATAGTGTAGCTTTATTTTTGTTCTTAGACACACGATTTGGTCCGCTTCATAGTATTATAGCTATTGTAGGGCCAGCTGGCATTACAGATCCCTTAACTATAGAGAATGAAATTGTCCAGCCCTCTCTACTTCAGTAAGCAAAAAAGGGATCTGAGCCAAGTAGGAAGAAGCGTAGACTAGAGTAGCTTAGGCATTCAAGCTTTGATGATCTTTGTGATACTACTCAATGTAAATAAAGAATACCATTTTCAAACAATTTTCTCTTCCCATTTACAGAACATTGTTTCCTTTTCTATGTTAAGTAAAATTGACAATTATTTCCTTTTGCATGTTCTATTAAGATTTGATGTTTATTATTTTATTTTGCTTTGTATACATTGAGAGTGCATGTAAGTAAATTAATAGATTGCAAATACATTGAAAATAAATTTAAGATTTCACATTGAAAGACAATTCAAAAAAAGACATTTTATTATATTGATGCCCATAGGCAGAGTACAAGGTAGATGCCCATAGGCAGAGTACAAGATAGATGCCTATAGGCAGAGTACAAGGTGGACCATACAAAATCCCTAAGTGCCCTTGGGATTCCTAAGACATACAATAAATTGCATGTCTGCAGCGGTCACCGTGACCCTTTTCCTATGGATAGCAGCCACCTGGGTGTCATCCATGACGTCTACTAGTAGGTAGGCCTCAGATGCATGCTGCAGTGCAAGTAAGGCATCTCTAGAAATATGCCAAGGAGCCTCCACAACTCCGCGGGCCCTGTAAAACCGAGACATTGGGCTGAGGTCCTGCATGACCTAGCATACCACCCTTGCGAAGCTGGCCATCGGGATGAGCAGATCAATGGACTTTTTAAACTTTCTGATATCTTGAAGTGACACTGTCCCTGGCTCGAATCTGTACCGCCTCACTGGAGGAAGGCCTCTTTGCCCTCGATGTGGAGGGCCTCTTCCTAGATGTTGAGGGCCTCTTTGACCTACACTTGGAGCTCGGGCACCTCTCCCCCATTGGCATGGACCCTGATTGTTTGTTCTTCTCTTGGTCCTCTGCTCTGTCCTTCGTTGTTCCTCTTCCACATGCTCCTCCTCTGTGCTCTCTGAGTCATCCGTCTCTATCAGAGGATCTTCTTGTGCCTTCCTCTGTCCCTCCTCTTGTGCCTTCCTCTCCTTGTATGGTATCTAGATTGGCAGTTTCTCCCTTCGACGGGGATCATCAGGGGGAGAGGGGGGGGGGCTATCACTCTTTGTCTCTGAGTCGGAGGTGAGTATGGCTGTGCCAGTCTCCGTGGTTCTTGATCTTAGGCTTGGACATGGGGGATGGAGAGAGTGTGCAAGAGAAAGGGTGAGGGTGCAAGAGATAGGGTGGAAATCTCAGGGGCAAGTGGGAGTGGAGAGCTCTTTATATAGTGAAATGAAAATGAGGGTGCATTCTCTTATATAGGGACAAAAACCCTAATTTTTTTAAAATACTTGTTTCAATAAAAACCCTTAAAAAAGTAAAATTAGTGCAACCTTGAGCTAAATACTTATAATTAACATCCCATAACACAAAATTTCAAATTTATACTGCAACTCATGTCCATTATACATTGGCTTTACTGCAAATCACATAACTACAATTACAAATAAATTGTGAAACTTATGCATGGGCATCCACATTGAAATAGTCTACACCATCACTTTCGTATGTCTCCACCCATATGAACCCTTGTCTATAAGACGGGTTGCATGCCAACTTGCATGATTCTGTCTTGCATTCGATGAGCTGTATATTCTTCTTTGATGTTCCGCATTAACATCTTGCACTACATGGGACACTAAGGACTCTTTGAATGCTAGTGTTGCAACTGCTCTTATTTTGATACGCCTGTACCACCATTGAACCAATTGAACGATTGGGCTTGACTTAGTTCTACCACCCCCGTGTTGGATCGCTCTATTATATGCACAACGTGCTTGCCAATGCGATCTTTCCATCCCCTGAGTGGACTACACTTTGATGCTTCCATAATTCCATGCCATGTATGGTGCATGAGCATATAATATGTGCTGCCAAATAGAAAAACAAATCAGTAAATATAGGACCATTCAATATGCACATCTCAATGTCCAAGTTAGAGATTACCATGTACTGTGTGAAATGATTCTTTCCCCAAGCTATCTCCATATTCCGGCTAAAGTCATTCACAGCATTGATGAAACATTGTGCATCATCTTCTTTGAATCTTTTCTTTTGTAGTAAAGGTACCAAGCTATCAAGAGCTAACCACACTCGTGCCTTTTCCAATCTTTTTTGTCCCTTCCCCCCTTGTTCACAACAGGCATTGTGTAACTTTCTCCATACATCAAACTCATTAGCACGTTTAAGCTTGTCATTCTTCTTCTTTGCAACAGAAAGGCATTTTAAAGCCTTGACACCACAAAAGCTTGGCTTACAAGGAACATTGCTTGTTTTTCCAGATCTTTTCTCATCTTTTGTAATCTTTACTTGCCCAGAGTGTAGTCTCATATCTGAAAGAACCTTTTCAATTCTTGCAATCATCCTCTCACTCTCTTGTTGGGGCTTCAAGTTATATGCATCAATGATGTATAGGTGCACCAACTTTTCAATTATTCTCACAATAGCATGAAGTGCACAAATGTGTACTCGCTCAAGAGGAATTTCAAGAATTGGGCTCCATGATGGATCTTTCCCTGGAGCATCCCTATATGGTGCCTTAGTTTGATCTATCTCTGCAAGTTCAGAGGCCCATTGCTTTTGATTCTTTTTACCACCCTTTGCAGGTACTCTCGTTTGCATGCACAGTGGACAAGGATGGCTTGTATTTGCTCCATGTGCCACATTCAACATACATTTAATAGTATTGAGGTCAGTACTAGATGCCATTCTACACGGTAGATCCATAGCCCTCAACTTCAAGTAGCTCACCATTGTTATGACCTTTGATCACACTTGGGATATCGGTTTAGTCAAAAAACCACTTCAAAATTGAATGTGATTCTTTCGGCACCTGCAAAAAAAACTCACATGTTATTTCAAAATATTCTAAGTCTTTTTGCATTATTGCATTAAAATACAATTTTCCATCATACCTCAAAAGCAACCAACCACCAAATCTCCTGTTTTCTGATTGCACAATGAATTGTCTTGCATCATCAAGCTCAACTTCAAGGTCTAGTATTCTATTCATCATTGCCAAACTAACTCTTTCCAATTTTTGACCTTTGACCACCTTACTTTCATCAAGCTTTAGTACAATCTTCAAAGTACCATTGCATTCTTCCATAGGCATATCATAAAACTTCACCATGGCTTGCAGAACTCTTCGAACATCCATCACAAAGTTATTATTGACTGTCAATTCCAATTCTTTAGTCTCTCCAGCCTTTGTTTTCAAAGTTAGTGTACTACATAGATGCTGGGGCTCAGGCTCACTGACTAAATCAAGTACACCCAAATTGAGTGCATGCCTAGCCTTATCAACATCAGTCGATTTAGGAAGTGAGGCTTTAACTTTTGCTCCCATAGAAAGACATGTTGTTTTTAAGCTCTTAAATATGATCCCATATGCCCTTGTACTTATCCCTATAGTATCACAAACTCCCTATGCACTAGTTGTATTGAAATGCTCCACAACTTTGTTCATTGACTCAGATGTTATCTCTGATTTTAGACTTTTGAATTCTAGATGTTGTATAACAGACTCCAACATTTTTTTTGTAAACACTTCACCCATAGCACCATAGTGTTCATCATGGATAGACATGAGTTCTGAAACACTCCTACAAGCTCTCACTCGATGCTTCCAATGACCACTTTCCTTGAATATTTCATCCATTGGACGCAATTTCCTCTTGCATAGTCTTGGACCCATTGGAGTATCCTTCATGAATGATAATGTTTTCTCTAACTTCTTGATCTCATCCTTCATACCTGTGTTTTGCATTCGTAAGTGAATTGCATTTATAGTGCTCTCTCCCGATTGAGCATCTAATGTTTGAATCTTTATCTATAATTCTTGAATTTTCTTCTCTATGCCATCATATGTAGACATTTGAACACTTGTACCTTGCATATTGATACCAAATGTTGATTCCAAGCCTCCAATATTGCGATCCCTTTGTCTCCTTCATTAAGCAAAGATTGATATTGGCTGTGAAGGCTACTTGCTCCATGACCAATCAACCTTCGACAATATCCTAACAAACCATTCTCACCCTTACATAGGAACTTCATTAAGCTGGTCAATCCATGGAATTGAGGAGTTTGACAAGTTTGTGGATCTACTGGATGTATTTCCCCTTCTAACCACAAATCCATATGTGCTTTTCCTTGATTTCAAAGAGCTACTAAATCACTTTCACTTGCTAAGGAGGATTCATTCCTCTTTAAAAATGGTGCATTCTGTGCATCTATATGAAAATGGATATCCACCTTTTTTAAATTCCGAGCAGCTTGCATGATTTCATGCACTTTCCAACTAATATAATATAACATTGACATCAATAAACAATATACAAACATGACATGTTTCAGAAAAGTATCAAACCAAGAAAAAATGAAAACCCCAATTACATGCAAAATCTAACGATTAAAATCTACAAATTCAAAAAAACATTTACTTATCATCAAACACTATTAAACTAGGTGAATGAACAATACCTCACAGGGATCTTTGAAGAAAAAACATGATCAAACTTGTCCTCCTCAATGGTCCCTCTTGTAATCCAGAATGCTGAAGTTGATGGATGTTTCTCCAATACTAATTATATGCTTCCAAAAAACTCAAAATTTATTTCAAACCATCTTCTGTAAAAAACCTCAATAGTAAGAGTGTGTCTTTTAAAATAAACAAATCTTTCTTCCTATTCAAATCATGTATTAAAAGAAAACAACAAAATTACCAAAACAAACTACAAATTAATTGCTTCTTGCAAGATGCATCATAAAATCTTGTTATTCTCATTGTCTTGCATTGTTCTAAAGGTTTTCTCACGTGAATCTCCATGCAAGTTGCTCTGAGAGACCCTCATTTGAGTTGAAAACTAAAAACACTCTAAAACTACATGAATGAACAGTACCCGATTCTTGGAGCAAGGTTCTTTGAAAGAAAAATGTGATTTAACTTGTCCCTCCCAGTGGTCCCAAATGTGTTCCAGGATTGATGAAGTTGATGGTTCTTACTTCAAAACAAATTATATGCTCCCAAAACATCTCGAAATCTATTTCAAGCAATATTATGTAGAAAACCATCGATAGTAAGAGTGGAAAAGACTCAATTCTCATGGAATTTCTTACAAAACAAACGAATTTTTCAATGTTTCCAAACCATGAAATAAAACAAAACAACACAACTACACAAAATGGACTACAAACTAGCTGTTTCTTCAAAGTTACATCATTAACAAACAAATCTCGTCATAATCACTGTGTTGCATTGTTCCAAAGATTATCTCACCTGAACCTCCATACAAGCTGTCTGAATGGACCCCAAACCTTCACAAATGGTTCGAAATCATGCACCCTTGGAGATTGGAGCAGGGAAAGTAACTAGTATTGAGAGATGGGCAAAAGAAAGATTGATTTTCATGCATCCGCAACTACAATGCCTAAAAGTCAATCTTCTTTGATCCTTTCTCAAAGAATCTCATCCACTAGCTCCTTCTAAGCTCCAAACACCTTGCATCATTCATGGCTCACTCAGAACATTGATTGCCTTGTCTTCCTAAATGAAATGATTTCAGATCGTGGGAGAATCTCAGATGAGAGAGGAAGTGGCAAGATTTGAAGGAGAAGCACCCAAAATAGAGAAAGAAAAAGGTAGGTTGAATCTCATTAAAAAATCTTGAACGTTTTGAAAGAATGAGAGTGAAATGGGAGGGAAATACAGGTAGAGAAGAGAAGTGATGAGATTTTGGCATGAGAGTCCATCCCATGAGAGGGAGAATAGAGAATGAAGCTTCCCGCTCAAGAGCCAATAGGAAATTTGAAAAGAGGGCTAGAGCAAAGAAAAATTCAAAATGGTGCTCAAAAATGAGGGGGAAGCAAGAGGAATGAGAGAGAATGAAAGGAGTGTGGTAGTTGGATGGGAGGATTTGGTTTCAGGTCAAATGGTTCAAGTTTGGTTGAGAAACTAGGTTTCTCAGTTTGGTTATAGTTAAGAAACATGATGGGAGAGTTGAGGTAGCAAGTGGGTGCTCCACCTCATTGTTTGGGCCATTGAATAAAGAAATACAGAAGTCAGGCCACTTCCAATATTCTATTGCCCTCCACCAGCCAATATTCTATTGGGTTTTATTCACCTTATTCTTCCATGTCACGAGCCCAAGGGCTCCCTTACAGGGCCCTTTTTGAGTCCAAAATTTTTGTGATGAGTCCTTTGTGGGGCTGGTCGCTTGGCATAGGTCCACACCTTCGAAAGGCTCGACGTGATTATGCTTTATTTCACACACTCTCACATCTCTATTGCAGCAAATGTGTATTTCCCTATTAAGGAAAGCCTAATCAAACCATGGATGTTTTTATCAAAGGTATACTTATATATCTATATAAATCCTCATGAAAGTTTATCGAGCTAGATTTTTTGGTTTCACAATATCGATAGAATATAGTATACTTTTGTATATTCTCTTTTGAAATTTGAAGTAAAACATGTAAATGCTGTCGAAACTTGAGAATGTATCACATAAAAGTTTCAAAACTTGGCGAATGTTTCAAACATTTATTTTTATTAGGGCATAAAAGCTTTTGACACCAATATGAAAGTTTCGCTGCTTAACAAAAATAACATGAAAAAATCATCCATGATTCAAACACCACAAGTTTTAGTACCTTGTATTGTCTATACAACGTTTGAAGTTTTCTAGTGGAGAAGCTTGTGTAATTAGAACCTAGAAGGGGCAAATGGAGAATTGAGTATATTTTTTTGTGTATCCACTGTCGTAGGCTGCCTTTCCAATGTAGGCTAGGAGGAGTGACTAGGGTAAGTCAATGTCAGAAAATTGTTTGTGCGAGTCATGTTGAAGATGTGCTTAGACCATGACCATCAATGTGAACGTTCTTCTTGTACCTACATAATGCATCTCTAACCCCCTAACGTTTTTTCCCTTTCTTCAGGTGATCGTATTTGGGTGGTTTGAAGTCCAAATCGCACCCAGGCTGACACCAAGATTCACTCACGCAAAGTCCAATCTCAAACGATAATTTTTAAGTCCTTTTACCATCATTATCAATCTCAATAGTCGCCATTACATAGGCACTGATTTTGACCCATCAATTGCATATTGTTTTGCCATTATCGGGCTACGAAGGTCAAAATCCATTGCGGGTTTCAAAGTCAAATGAACTCACTTGAAAGATACAATTAAGCATTATAAATGCAACTCACATTTGGACGAAGAATAGAACCTGCGACGCTCTCCAAGAATTCAACCTCTCACCATCGACAAGTAGCATGGAGGACCTAAGGGTTGAAAAAGAAATAGGTAATGATGATCTGCATCTCGCAGATTACTTTGGTGAACAACGCAAGTACAACCACAACAACAATGGCAAACGACACTTTGGTAAATTGGAAATTCCAAAGTACAATGGATGAGGGGATCCCACTAGATTCCTTCAACTCTTCGACGCAGCATGTTGTGCTAGATGCAATCAATCAAATGAAATCAAAGCCACCTGGTTCCTGATGGCCCTAACCGATGAGGCTTCGGAATGGTACCTTGACCTTCTTGTAGAGGAAAGAGCCACATGGGCATTGATATCTGGTCAATTTAGAAGAAGATTCCAAACAAAATGGCTACAAGATGACCCTGCATTACAATTAGGCAATTTAGCAATGCATAAGAAAGAAAAGGTCAGAACATACTTAGGAAGAATGAAAAGATTAATAGCAAAGTGTGTTCCCCGTTTGAGCGACAAGTACCTCATAGCAAGGTTTACCTCTATAGTAAGGTCTATCTCTGGCTTGAAAAAATACATTCACAAGGGCATGAAAAAAGTCAATAGCTATGCACACTTCAGCGACGCTCATGAAGCTGCAATTAACATTGAGGACAACATGACTGATTCTGACAGGGACAGTGATGGCTATAAATCAAGTCATCACAAAAATAAATCTTCAAAGAAAGGAAGCACTTTCAATAAAGATCGCACCACCCAGGATAGAGTGGAAGCAATGGCCCTAAGAGTAAAAGATGAAATGATGTAGACCATCGAGCAAAAGCTATGTGTCTCTTAGCCACCACAATACCCATGGAGAGAAAGTGTTTGGTGCTCACACTATATGGCCAACCCTATAGCCAATGAATGCCCAATCCTGAGGAATAGACTAAACCCACCAAAAGTGGGTCAGCCCCATGGTTATGGTGTCCCATTTGCAATGTTGTAGGACATGATGTAAATAACTGTCTCTATAATATGAGGGTAGCACAACCCTGGCCCCGACAATACCAATAGCTACCAATCCCAGTGTATAGACAATCCGCATTGGTATCTAATGTACAAACAAGTGCCATGGCTCAACCCACTCCCAGTGAGAACACAAGTGCCTCAACTAATGAGGAATCACAATCATGCGCAATATCCATGGGCTCCCAATCTTGCTCCACTAGTTCCGGTGCAACAACTCCAACCTGAAGAGCTGGAACCTCACAATGAGTATGAAACATAATACCTTGTGTACTACATGGATGGTGTTGAAGGGCTCATCCTAGTGTATTATAATCCAGTATGGCCCACAACATATCAAACACCCATCAAGTGTTTTGGTTGTGGAGAAAACCACCGCATAGCAGAATGCCCACACAAGGGTAACCCAATTACATTCCAACCTGTGTGTGCAGGGAATGCGGAGTTGGGCATGCCTGCATGGAGTGCCCACTTAGAACAAAGCCTCAACCAACCACGGAAGTAAAACCTGCAAACCCAATGTAAGAATAAAGAGTGAAATGGTGAATAGTAACAAAAAAGAAGAACAAGGGAACACAAGTGAATTGGACCAAATATCTTTTAGTGGAGCTAGCAGAGCCAAGCAAGCACCTCAAAATGCCATGAAGGATTAAGGGAAGTTCCCAATTACTACAAAAACTACACCAAGGGAGAAGCAAAAATAGCAATGCCTAGACCAGTCAAGGAATCAGAGCTCACAGAAACACAGAATATTGAGGATACCCCAGTTTATGAAGGACCAGCCAAGACAAGGAAACTGAATCTTGCCTTGGATGGAGAAGAAGAAAAGCCATTATACATTGGCAAACAACTCACTCTAGAAGAAGAAAAAGAATTAAAAACATACCTGATGGAATATAGATATTGCATGGCTTGGTCCTACAAAGAAATGAAAGGGATTTCCCTTGAAGTTGCAGTACATACCATACCAATAAGGGAAGAATCCAAACCAAAGGTATGTGGACCTTACATGAGAAATCCCAAGTGTGGCACCCATGTCTATGAAGAGCTAGAAAAATTACTGGATGCTGGTTTCATTTATGAGATTGAGCATACTCATTGGGCGTCACCAATTGTGATTGTTCCTAATAAAAACAAGAAGCTCCGAATGTGTGTAAATCTCAAGAACGTAAATGCAACAACAATCAAAGATCACTATCCCCTACCATTGACTGAAACAGTTTTAGAAAGGGTAGCAGGATTTGAAGTGTATAG
The DNA here is from genome assembly GCF_047967505.1 of Dipteris shenzhenensis. Classification (NCBI taxonomy): domain Eukaryota; kingdom Viridiplantae; phylum Streptophyta; class Polypodiopsida; order Gleicheniales; family Dipteridaceae; genus Dipteris; species Dipteris shenzhenensis. The sequence continues at coordinate 46,403,289 of NC_141602.1, read as the reverse complement.
CTTCTTGGATGGGTTCAGTGGGTAAAACCAAGTACAAATTGCACCTCAAGATCAGGCAAAGACCACATTTGCTAGAGAATGGGGCATTTTTGCATATAGATTCATGCCATTCAGCTTGTGTAATGCCCCGTATACTTTCCAAAGGGTCATGTACACTGCCTTCAAGGAATTTCTCAACAAGTTTCTACAAGGTTTCTACAAGTCTTCCTCGACGACTTGTGCGTACACTTAGGAAAAGAGGATCACTTGTTGAAATTCCTTGAAGAAGTGCTAAAAAAAGGCAATTAGTATGGAATATATTTGAATCCTCTAAAACGCCAATTCTTGGTCACACACGGAGTAGTCTTGGGACACATAGTCTCTCGACATGAAACAAAAAAACGAAGAAGGAAGGCATGTTTTGATAGAACCTCAAAGACAAAGACATCAAGGAAGGCGACCTGGTTTTGCTAAAGAATACCAAAGTCCATAAGGGCAAGCTCAAATTTCTAGATTAAGGACCTTATGGAGTTAAAGAAATAAACCCCATCGGAGCTGTGCTGCTAGAAAGACTAGATGGAGTCTAGTTCACGACAACAATAAATGGGGGCCGAATGAAGCGCTACTACATCAACATGCAAGCCATCCCCAAAAATAATGAAGATTTGGGGGCCCCAAGTCTTCCATAATTAGGACTAGATTGCATCACGAGCACTCACTAGCACTCACTAGGATATGTACGACTTCACACATATAGGTAGTTTCAATCGATTTCAGCCTAGGGATAAAAGGTGATAATTGAGTCCTAGCTTCCCTATGATTTCCTTAGCAAAATAAGCATATAGGAGGAATGCCCACTGCATTAGTCATGCATAGTGCACCCACACATTTTGAGCACCGCAAATAAATTGCACAACTAAAAGCCCCAAGAGATACTTGTTTTGATCCACAAACAAGGCACCCTCATCACAAAAACAGTAAAATGCATTTATCCACTCACAAAAGAAACATGTACTCTTAGCACAGGGCACTATATTGGCACTGTCAAACTGAGACCTGATTCATGTCTGCAATACTGGGGTGAAGAAAGTCCAATAAGATGGGAAAAGGACCTACAACACCATCGACAAAGTTACACCATGCCAAATAGCCCAAGCCTCAACCTCAAGACCCGGGGGGTCCACTAGGGTTTATCGTATCGTACAACGTAAGTGTAAGGGAGGGGGGTTATATAAGGGAAGGAAGGTACATTTTATAAGGTAAGGTCCCATAAATAGGGGGTAGAAAAGGGGAATTTTCATATATTTATTACACGTAGGTGACGTCTCCTTATTACTACTAGTGAGTCCCCCGTGCCTCAAGAACCCTTCTCAAATCACCACCTTGAAGGACACGATGTAGAATCACCAACCTAGAGGTTAGCACCAAAACAACCATAGCTAGTGGTTTTGGACATTAATACCGATGAGAAAATAAATGCAACATGCCAAGAAGATATGCCACAGAACCTAAGGATCCTAGAGTCAAGAGAAATCAAGGCAGAGCAATTGACTATGCAGGATGCAAGTGCAGAACACCTTGATGACCAAAGCAGCAAAGAGATAGCAACAGATGAATCAATACAGCTTGTATGGCCACGAGTCTCAACATTTTCCATGTCACCCGATGCCTACAACTTCTTGTAGCCAAAGGGTCTAGGAAGTCTTTTTGAAAAGCTAAAATCCTTCTTACCCCAACACCTGCTATGACAGAATACATTTGTCAATTCATAACATCATATAAAAGCAGAGAGTTGGAGAAAGATAAGTATAGCACAGCAACATATAAAGAAAAGTGCTTATAGATTTACCTCAATAGACCCACTATGCAGGAGGCTTTCTCATTTATAGAGGCACAAGAAGAATCTCCAAAGAAACATCAGGATGCAAGATTCTCTAAGATTCAAGATTTACTCCCACCTAACACAAAGTCACAAAGCGGGGGAATATGCCATGATATGATTCTGGATCCCATATGCAAAGAGGCAGCTAAGATTTTGGGTGACATTTTCAATCATATAGGAGTGAGAAAAAGTTATATGTCAGTAAAAACTCTCACACTCCTTTGTAGAGAAAAACTACAAGACTGGGCTCAACACATATCCTTGCTACTAACCAATTATGTATCCACTACACATAATGGCAAAATCTACATTGCCCATCTATTGGTCAATAATAATTGGGTTTGCAATAGAGCAAGAGGAAGACTCTACTTCACTCTCATCACAAGATATAGAGGACTTTGAAACATTTTTATTATTTCCAGAATGGGAATTAGACCCTCCACCTACTCTCAATGCAGATAACATGGTTGGGCGACAATCTGAACAGATTCCAAAGAATGACAATGTGGAACTCTGCCAAAGAATCTTGCAACTCAGTTCACTCTTGTTCCTTCAAGTGAAGGACTCGAGCATGGCTTATATTTCCGAAACTTCTTACATTGGGAACTCTGGGGTAACTTTTCCACTGGTAAGGTGTTTCCAAGTAAGGGTTCATTTGCTGCGCATACTCCTTCGAGTCCCTTAGGGGACCATTCAAGAGGCAGCAGTTTTGATTTTGAGGGCACTGGCTTTGCAAGGTACAATTCGACGATCCTTGTTTGGACTCATTCAAATTCATTGAAGTGTTGGCCTTGGCTTTTCTGCGGTACATGACCAATCATGGTGAGTGGTTTGATGATGTCAAAAATTTAGACAGGCGAGTTTATGTCAAAACATGTGATAATACTGTGCATCCGATTGTGCAGGTTGGTAAAGTACCACTAGCTATGCAAGATGGCAACCCTACTCAATGATTTGACCAACACAAACCAGATTCTTGGTGATATTAGGAACATTACATTTGCCACTCAATACTATCAGTTAATCCAGGAATCTAACTCCTATCATACAGTTACACCTAACTTTTTTCTTAGACTTGACAATCCATCCCTTGACTATCAAGTTGCTAAATCCATTTGCCCAGCTCTTCCTCCACTTTCCACCAAAATACCTACTTCTACCTTCTCCAATTCACTACTTGCTTCAACCTCAAGCTTTCCACCTATAACCTCTTCCTCTCCCTCAAAACCACATATTCCTTTAATCTCCCTTAAATTTTCCTAGCCCATTCCACACCATTTAGGCATCTATAACACTCATCATTTTGCGCCCCCGTGTATGCCTCTTTTTGCACTATTTCACTCATTAGTTTCCACCGTGACCTCCGATTGACAATTCGTCTACACCGATACATTCCCCCACTCACGTGAGACAATCCTATTTAAAATAGTGTATATGCACAACTTGTATTCTTACATGCCGAGGACCCAATACAAATAGACACATCTTTCACAAAACTAGAGATTATTGATGTTCAAGTATTTGACCTATGGATGACCATCGTTACTACAGTGAGCTATTGATTCAAGGTATTTATGATGAGATCATGTCCTCTAATTGAACTAGCTCCATGGCTTCCATTCACTACTACACACAGATCCTATTGCGACATTTAAGTAGCGACGTTTAGCACATGCAGGGCGCTAATCGTCGGTATGGGAAGCACATCCCGTAAAGCGTCACTATATAGCGAATTTAGGCAAACGTCACTTTATAGTGACGATTACAAAAGTCGCTATATAGAGACTTTTAAGTGTCGCTATATAGCGACACTGAGATACTATTTTATAGCAACATTTTCCAGAGAGGTTTTTTACTCATATAGGCCTTAAAAGTTAGTTTTTTCCAATGACAAATTTTTTTAAATTTTCATACATGTTTGATCTTTTGAGAGAATAAAAGTATGAGAGCATGTACATCAAGCCTTTGAAGCTCATATATTCATGTCCAAGTTTGAGATGAAAAAAATCAATGAAGAGCATTTACATCAACTGTTTCATCTTGAGCCAAGTCTAAGGCACCAAACAAGTCTATCTCTAACTCTATACTGAGTTGATCTCCTATATCATCATGATACTCTAGCATCATACGTTCACCTAAAAGTACTTGATCATCTTCTTCAATAAAGTGTGGTGATTCTTGATGATCGTTGTCTTGTTCCTCGATATCATGATCGCCATCTTCCTCCCGTGCAATGTCATTATGGGCATCTTCCTCTTGGCTCAAATTGTGATCTTCATCTTCTTCGCTAGATTCATCAGGATCAATTGGATCCGGCATTGGTAGTGGCATCTCCATATCCACATCTCTATCTTTAAAAATTTGCTTACTTGTGGTGCAACTTGGATCACATACCACCATCTTGGATCAGAACGATCCGGATGAAAAACCACCTATATTGAGGATGGGTGCCAAAAGTCATCAATTATATATATGAAATTATGCTCAAGTACATGTATCAATGGATCTTTAAAAACGAAAGCTTTGATTAATTAAATCATTAGTATGCACCTGCTCACAGTGCTCAGGAAGAACAAATTGTGATACCTGCATACCACTATCTGCATTGCTTTGAGGAGATTCTTCTGATCTCAATCTGCCTGTCCATGGCAAAGTATGTGAACCATTGCTAGAGGACACTACAGGTCCACTAATATTTTGTGATTCCCAATGCTACACACTCACTTAAAGTACAGCATTGCCAATGCTCTGCAAAATTTTATTCAGTTGGACAGTCTCCACTCACTTAAAGTAGAGCATTTCCAATGCTTCTCTCACTTTATTCCAACCTTTATCCTTATCATAGCGAACACATCGTGCCTTAGTGCACTTGTAATCTTCCATCGTAGTCCTTCCACAAATACTCTCTTATTTCTTACATCCTAGTCCTTCTGATTAACTTGTATTCATCTTTCACTTTACGTCTTCCCTCACTTTCTATCACTCTTGAAGGAGGGGCAGCTCACTGTGCATCCCTCGCTATTGCTCCCTCACTCTCCTTCTCCCACTTTCCCTCTAAGACAATGACTAGTTACTACTCGACTTCATTTACTGAACTCAAATTCTGTCTTAGATCTCTTTTGTATGGACCAATGAAGGGAAAATCATTCGAGGAGTATATGTTACGCACATGGTTGCTTGATTTGAACTCAACAGAAGAGGTGAATATCCTTAGCTTTCTTTTTCGCTTCTTTTAATCACGTACTTCTTATGTGAACGAGTTAAATTTTCGTACAAGATATGGCGGTGGCTAGAAGCTGTATTGAAAAAAATGGTGAAGATGACGAAAGCCAAGAGAGAAAAGAAGAGTTGTTGAATGCTTATAAGTGGGTGGAAGATTCGAAACAAGTTGTGAGGAGAGTCTGTGAGGAGATTTGCGATGCCAGCCCTGGTTACGCATGGCCTGCAAGTTTAAAGTCTACTTGTTTTCATGAAGCCAATGCCATAGTAGGCACTTTCAAGGACATATGCTCTCTCTAATGACTTAATAGTCAAGTGATGGAAATTTAATTCCATAGAAATTTAAAGTAACTGTGAAATTTAATTCCATAGACTTATGTGTTTTCTAAAGTAACTGTAATAGACAAGAAATGAAACTACAGTTCCACAAAGACTTTTTAGTTCTCTAATGTAAAGTTGTAATAGACAAGAGACACAAAGATGACATCTTCTAGGCTGAGCTAATGGAAGGTGTTTTTTAACACCATATGGCTTTGAGTTATATGATCTACTTCTTGTACAAATGTGTCATGCTTTTTTTTAAATGTACTCTAGTTTTTTAAATGTACTCTAGTTTTTTTTCTAATTTGATTTTTTAAAATCTTACTTTTTGTCTCTTTTAACAACATGAAGTCCTCTTTTTTTAATGTACTCTAGTTTTAATAACATGTCACGTCATTTTTTCTAATTTGCTTTTTTAAAATCTTACTTTTTGACTCAAAGTTTTGTTTTATAAGAGCCTCTTTTTTTGAAATGCTTTATCCAAAATTATCTCACAAAACGAATTTGGACAGTGCATTAGTCCAAAATTAATCAAATAGGTGTTGCCTATAAAACCGAGACATTGGGCTGAGGTCCTGCATGACCTAGCATACCACCCTTGCGAAGCTGGCCATCGGGATGAGTAGATCAATGGACTTTTGAAACTTTCTGATATCCTGAAGTGCCACTGTCCCCGGCTTGAATCTGTACCACCTCACTGGAGGAAGGCCTCTTTGCCCTCGATGTGGAGGGCCTCTTCCTAGATGTTGAGGGCCTCTTTGACCTACACTTGGAGCTCGGGCACCTCTCCCCCATTGGCATGGACCCTGATTGTCTGTTCTTCTCTTGGTCCTCTGCTCTGTCCTTCGTTATTCCTCTTCCACATGCTCCTCCTCTGTGCTCTCCGAGTCATCCGTCTCTATCAGAGGATCTTCTTGTGCCTTCCTCTGTCCCTCCTCTCGTGCCTTCCTCTCCTTGTATGGTATCTAGATTGGCAGTTTCTCCCTTCGACGGGGATCATCAGGGGGAGAGGGGGGGAGGCTATCACTCTTTGTCTCTGAGTCAGAGGTGAGTATGGCTATGCCAGTCTCCGTGGTGCCTTGATCTTGGGCCTGGACATGGGGGATGGAGAGAGTGCGCAAGAGAAAGGGTGAGGGTGCAAGAGATAGGGTGGAAATCTCAGGGGCAAGTGGGAGGTGGTGTGGGAGTGGAGAGCTCTTTAAATAGTGAAATGAAAATGAGGGCGCATTTTCTTATATAGGGACAAAAACCCTAATTTTTTTAAAATACTTGTTTCAATAAAAACCCTTTAAAAAGTAAAATTAGTGCAACCTTGAGCTAAATACTTATAATTAACATCCCATAACACAAAATTTCTCATTTATACTACAACTCATGTCCATTATACGTTGGCTTTACTGCAAATCACATAACTACAATTACAAATAAATTCTGAAACTTATGCATGGGCATCCACATTGAAATAGTCTACACCATCATTTTCGTATGTCTCCACCCATATGCACCCTTGTCTAGAAGATGGGTTGCATGCCAACTTGCATGATTCTATCTTGCATTCGATGAGTTGTATATTCTTCTTCGATGTTCCGTAGTAACATCTTGCACTACATGGGACACTAAGGACTCTTTGAATGCTAGTGTTGCAACTGCTCTTATTTTGATATGCCTCTACCACCATTGAACCAATTGAACGATTGGGCTTGACTTAGTTCTACCACCCCCGTGTTGGATTGCTCTATTATATGCACAACGTGCTTGCCAATGCGATCTTTCCATCCCCTGAGTGGACCACACTTTGATGCTTCCATAATTCCATGCCATGTATGGTGCATGAGCATATAATATGTGCTGCCAAATAGAAAAATAAATCAGTAAATATAGGACCATTCAATATGCACATCTCAATGTCCAAGTTAGAGATTACCATGTACTATGTGAAATGATTCTTTCCCCAAGCTATCTCCATATTCCGGCTAAAGTCATTCATAGCATTGATGAAACATTGTGCATCATCTTCTTCGAATCTTTTCTTTTGTAGTAAAGATACCAAGCTATGAAGAGCTAACCACACTCGCACCTTTTCCAGTCTTTTTTGTCCCTTCCCCCCTCGTTCACAACATGCATTGTGTAACTTTCTCCATACATCAAACTCATTAGCACGTTTAAGCTTGTCATTCTTCTTCTTTGCAACAGAAAGGCATTTTAAAGCCTTGACACCACAAAAGCTTGCCTTACAAGGAACATTGCTTGTTTTTCTAGATCTTTTCTCATCTTTTGTAATCTTTACTTGCCCAAAGTGTAGTCTCATATCTAAAAAAACCTTTTCAATTCTTGCAATCATCCTCTCACTCTCTTGTTGGGGCTTCAAGTTATATGCATCAATGATGTATAGGTGCACCAACTTTTCAATTATTCTCACAATAGCATGAAGTGCACAAATGTGTACTTGCTCAAGAGGAATTTCAAGAATTGGGCTCCATGATGGATCTTTCCCTGGAGCATCCCTATATGATGCCTTAGTTTGATCTATCTCTGCAAGTTCAGAGGCCCATTGCTTTTGATTCTTTTTACCACCCTTTGCAGGTACTCTCGTTTGCATGCACAATGGACAAGGATGGCTTGTATTTGCTCCATGTGCCACATTAAACATACATTTAATAGTATTGAGGTCAGTAGCTAGATGCCATTCTACACGGTAGGATCCATAGCCCTCAACTTCAAGTAGCTCACCATTGTTATGACCTTTGATCACACTTGGGATATCGGTTTAGTCAAAAAAACCACTTCAAAATTGAATGTGATTCTTTCGGCACCTGCAAAAAAAACTCACATGTTATTTCAAAATATTCTAAGTCTTTTTGCATTATTGCATTAAAATACAATTTTCCATCATACCTCCAAAGCAGCCAACCACCAAATCTCCTGTTCTGATTGCACACTGAATTGTCTTGCATCATCAAGCTCAACTTCAAGGTCTAGTATTCTATTCATCATTGTCAAACTAACTCTTTCCAATTTTTGACCTTTGACCACCTCACTTTCATCAAGCTTTAGTACAATCTTCAAAGTACCATTGCATTCTTCCATAGGCATATCATAAAACTTCACCATGGCTTGCAGAACTCTTCGAACATCCATCACAAAGTTATTATTGACTATGAATTCCAATTCTTTAGTCTCTCTAGCCTTTGTTTTCAAAGTTAGTGTACTACATACATGCTGGGGCTCAGGCTCACTGACTAAATCAAGTACACCCAAATTGAGTGCATGCCTAGCCTTATCAACATCAGTTGGTTTAGGAAGTGAGGCTTTAACTTTTGCTCCCACAGAAAGACATGCTATTTTTCAGCTCTTAAATATGAGCCGATATGCCCTTGTACTTATCCCTATAGTATCACAAACTCCATGTGCACTAGTTGCATTGAAATGCTCCATAACTTTGTTCATTGACTCAGATGTTATCTCTGATTTTAGACTTTTGAATTCTAGATGTTGTATAACAGACTCCAACATTTTTTTTGTAAACACTTCACCCATAGCACCATAGTGTTCATCATGGATAGACATGAGTTTAGAAACACTCCTACAAGCTCTCACTCGATGCTTCCAATGACCACTTTTCTTGGATATTTCATCCATTGGAAGCAATTTCCTCTTACATAGTCTTGGACCCATTGGAGTATCCTTCATGAATGATAATGTTTTCTCTAACTTCTTGATCTCATCCTTCATAGCTGTGTTTTGCATCTGGAAGTGAATTGCATTTATAGTGCTCTCTCCCAATTTAACATCTAATGTTTGAATCTTTATCTATAATTCTTGAATTTTCTTCTCTATGCCATTATATGTAGACATTTGAACACTTGTACCTTGCATAGTGATACCAAATGTTGATTCCAAGCCTCCAATATTGCAATCCCTTTGTCTCTTTCATTAAGCAAAGATTGATATTGGCTATGAAGGCTACTTGCTCCATGACCAATCAACCTTCGACAATATCCTAACAAACCATTCTCACCCTTACATAGGAACTTCATTAAGCTGGTCAATCCATGGAATTGAGGAGTCTGACAAGTTTGTGGATCTACTGGATGTATTTTCCCTTCTAACCACAAATCCATATGTGCTTTTCCTTGATTTCAAAGAGCTACTAAATCACTTTCACTTGCTAAGGAGGATTCATTCCTCTTTAAAAATGGTGCATTCTCTGCATCTATATGAAAATGGATATCCACCTTTTTTAAATTCCGAGCAGCTTGCATGATTTCATGCACTTTCCAACTAATATAATATAACATTGACATCAATAAATAATATACAAACATGACATGTTTCAAAAAAGTATCAAACCAAGAAAAAATGAAAACCCCAATTACATGCAAAATCTAACGATTAAAATCTACAAATTCAAAAAAACATTTACTTATCATCAAACACTATTAAACTAAGTGAATGAACAATACCTCACAGGGAAACTTGTCCTCCTCAATGGTCCCTCTTGTAATCCAAAATGCTGAAGTTGATGGATGTTTCTCCAATACTAATTATATGCTTCCAAAAAACTCAAAATCTATTTCAAACCATCTTCTGTAAAAAACCTCAATAGTAAGAGTGTGTCTTTTAAAATAAACAAATCTTTCTTCCTATTCAAATCATGTATTAAAAGAAAACAACAAAATTACCAAAACAAACTACGAATTAACTGCTTCTTGCAAGATGCATCATAAAATCTTGTTATTCTCATTGTCTTGCATTGTTCTAAAGGTTTTCTCACGTGAATCTCCATGCAAGTTGCTCTGATAGACCCTGATTTGAGTTGAAAACTAAAAACACTCTAAAACTACATGAATGAACAGTACCCGATTCTTGGAGCAAGGTTCTTTGAAAGAAAAATGTGATTAAACTTGTCCCTCCCAGTGGTCCCAAATGTGTTCCAGGATTGATGAAGTTGATGGTTCTTACTTCAAAACAAATTATATGCTCCCAAAACATCTCGAAATCTATTTCAAGCAATATTATGTAGAAAACCGTCGATAGTAAGAGTGGAAAAGACTCAATTCTCATGGAATTTCTTACAAAACAAACAAATTTTTCAATGTTCCCAAACCATGAAATAAAACAAAACAACACAACTACACAAAATGGACTACAAACTAACTGTTTCTTCAAAGTTACATCATTAACAAACAAATCTCGTCATAATCACTGTGTTGCATTGTTCCAAAGATTATCTCACCTGAACCTCCATACAAGCTGTCTGAATGGACCCCAAACCTTCACAAATGGTTCGAAATCATGCACCCTTGGAGATTGGAGTAGGAAAAGTAACTAGTATTGAGAGATGGGCAAAAGAAAGATTGATTTTCATGCATCCGCAACTACAATGCCTAAAAGTCAATCTTCTTTGATCCTTTCTCAAAGAATCTCGTCCACTAGCTCCTTCTAAGCTCCAAACACCTTGCATCATTCATGGCTAACTCAGAACATTGATTGCCTTGTCTTCCTAAATGAAATGAATTCAGATCGTGGGCTCGGGGGGTTCACTATGTATAAACCCTCAGTATCACGTGCGTTCAAGGCCTATTTGTAAAATCCCTTATTTGTAATTTTTCCATTAATAGAATGTACCCTTTTTCTATACAAATCTGTAAATTTTTCCCAAATTCATTTTAAAAACTTCCTTATGTATATTAATTTCTGTAAATTTTAAATATTAAAAATATCCTTCTGTTGAACTCACATGATAGGGTTACATATGATGAATGACCCCCCCGAGATCGTGGGAGAATCTCAGATGAGAGAGGAAGTGGCAAGATTTGAAGGAGAAGCACCCAAAATAGAGAAAGAAGAAGGTAGGTTGAATCTCATTAAAAAATCTTGAACGTTTTGAAAGAATGAGAGTGAAATGGGAGGGAAATACAGGTAGAGAAGAGAAGTGATGAGATTTTGGCATGAGAGTCCATCCCATGAGAGGGAGAATAGAGAATCAAGCTTCCCGCTCAAGAGCCAGTAGGAAATTTGAAAAGAGGGCTAGAGCAAAGAAAAATTCAAAATGGTGCTCAGAAATGAGGGGGAAGCAAGAGGAATGAGAGAGAATGAAAGGAGTGTGGTAGTTGGATGGGAGGATTTGGTTTCAGGTCAAATGGTTCAAGTTTGGTTGAGAAACTAGGTTTCTCAATTTGGTTATAGTTAAAAGACGTGATGGGAGAGTTGAGGTAGCAAGCGGGTGCTCCACCTCATTGTTTGGGCCATTGAATAAAGAAATATAGAAGTCAGGCCACTTCCAATATTCTATTACCCTCCACCAGCCAATATTCTATTGGGTTTTATTCACCTTATTCTTCCATGTCACCAGCCCAAGGGCTCCCTTACAGGGCCCTTTTTGAGTCCAAAATTTTTGTGATGAGTCCTTTGTGGGGCTGGTCGCTTGGCATAGGTCCACACCTTCGAAAGGCTCGACGTGATTATGCTTTATTTCACACACTCTCACATCTCTATTGCAGCAAATGTGTATTTCCCTATTAAGGAAAGCCTAATCAAACCATGGATGTTTTTATCAAAGGTATACTTATATATCTATATAAATCCTCATGAAAGTTTATCGAGCTAGATTTTTTGGTTTCACAATATCGATAGAATATAGTATACTTTTGTATATTCTCTTTAAATGCAAGTACATTTCATACATCATGAAAGATACTAAAACCATAACTAAGGCATCTTTAAAATAAGAATCATAATGGTTGTAGTTGAAAACTTTGTTCCAATCATATCCATTGGAAATCATCATGCAAGTCATGATATATTCTTCCTTCATGAAAGCTCTTGTCATAGTCAACCCACACTAGTCAACTAGTCAACTAGTCAACAAGATAGTATGACTTGAAATCCACTTCAAAGTATCATAACCTCAATCCTCAGTTCATAAAAGGTGAAAAATGCATTCAACTGAACCTTAAAAGTAATCTATGAATCTCTGATCTGTACTTTAACTCCTCAAGCATCAACTTAGCATTTAATGTAGCATCTATTTTCAAAAAATAGTAAAGAAATGCTTGCAAAAACAGAGTAACCTTGGAGGATTGCTACCTCACTCCACAAAGCATCAAGCATAGTGCATTTGCTATGCAATTAAAGGTATTTGGAATTATAAGACTCAGTGCAATTCTTAGGCCAAATGAAGCTTCACACTTCCAGGGGTAGCAGCATCTTCTCCACCTCTAAAAACATGTCTTCTTCAAAACCCGACGAGAACCCGACTGGTTTTTCTTTAGTTTCTCCTCATTCCCTCAACCATTTGCCCTCAAAATTCACTAGCAGGTAGCCCATAGGGTCGCCTAAGTGCAGCTCAAACCGTTTTTGAAATGGTGGCTCCAGTAAGTTGTATCAACAAAAATGGCGTGGGATGAAGCGGGTATCTCTTCTGAATAGGTCTTCCTTAGATAAATAAAAAGTAGAATCCTAGAAACTTAGGGTCACAACCTAGCCTAAGATTATGAACTTGTTATGATACAAGTAGAGTACAAATGCATACATCTTCTTTTATATGCCTCAAGGAATTCCCTTCTCCATGAAGTATGGGCCAAGACTCATCAAAGTAAAGGATACATTCTCTCTTTCTTATTTTTCAACATATTCTCTCCTTTTTTAACTTTAACCATGCACTATACCTTCTTTCTATCTTGGTTCTCACTCATGCTTGCTTCGTGTATCACCAACATTATTCCTTTCATTTGTGTATGTCTCATTCTTCTAAAAGCTCTTTCACTTTTCTATTTTACCACTCTATTACTAATTTGGCTCACTTCATAATCACTCAATATATTTTATGCACTTTTAAAAAATCATGAAAACTATGCCAACTAGAGGTTGTAGCATTTTTTTTCCATCATCATGCTAGTTCATGCAAGACACATGGCATTGTGTGGGGTTAATGTGCTGATTAGAGCCATGGATATGCTTTCTAGTGTAAGATACATACCTTTATCTAGCTCTTGTTGATGTATAGATGTTGATGTATAGACTATGTATATATGGATGTAGAGTGGTGATAGACATACTGATGTGGCTTCTTTAAAGTATGGGTGTAAAGAGTCTTTAGGTCTCTCTTATAAATGAAGGTGAAGAAGAGTGTAATGGGCCATAAGAGAGTATTTCCATCCCGAAATACATGAGAAGTATTCATGAGAATTGGCTCTATCTTCCCTCTTTGAATGTTCAAGTGGTATCAGACCTACTTGGTTGAGGCTACTCATAGATAAAGCAAGGTTGGAAGAAGAAGTCAAGCTAGAAGGAGAAGGAAGTGTGCAGTCTTGGAGAGTTATTGAGGAGTTTCAATTTGTTTGGATGGAAGGCATTGAGTGCAAAGTATTGGAGGTTAGAGCATTGTGATTGGGAGTAGGACCTGCGAGCTAAAAATCCATGGTTGGAGTCTCTTAATGTGAACAAATGGTTCAATCGAAAGTCTACGGAGTTTGAATCATAAGCTTTGATAGGTTAGAATTTGAAGATATGTATACGACAACTTGTAATGTCTAGCATATGAGAGTGCAAAGTATTGGAGGTTAGAGCATTGTGATTGGGAGTAGGACCTGCGAGCTAAAAATCCATGGTTGGAGTCTCTTAATGTGAACAAATGGTTCAATCGAAAGTCTACGGAGTTTGAATCATAAGCTTTGATAGGTTAGAATTTGAAGATATGTATACGACAACTTGTAATGTCTAGCATATGAGAGCTTGATGAAAGCCTGAGTAATGATGCATCATCTAGGAGTAGCATGTGGATGGTGATCCTCATAGCTTCATGGTTTGCCTAGTTAGTGTGGTTCATGGTTTGCTTAGTTGTCTAATTGCAGAGACTCATTGGTTCATACAAAACCTTTGGCTGGACATAGATATTTCATTGGACCATGCAAGGAAGCTTTGTAGCAATTGGCTAGGCTATGCATGCATGTGGCATAGGTGTAAGTGGATGTCTGGTGTGGAGACTTCATGAAAGTTGTAGGGGTATCAAACTGAGGTGATTTCTACCAATACATATATGTGATTATGCCAATTCAATTGGTCTCTTTGTCGCGGTCATGACTATTGAATGCTATTTAGCATGCTAATTAGCACCCCATCATGTATTGTTGCATTCGTGCTAACTAGACTCGTGGTAGTCTAACTAGCACTATAGTATGCTAGCTTGGAATAAGAGAGCACAAATTCAAGCTACATTACCCAATCCATGAGGATCAAACACTCTTTATTGATTTATTTATTCCATGCTAGGGTATGCTAAGTTTGTTATTGTTATAGTAGTATGCTAATTTGTTTCAAGTAACTTTCTACTTTGCTAACTAACCCTCTGTACATTGACTGCAAGTGGTAAATCCATCCCTAATTCTTTTTCTCCATGGACAAGTATGTCAACACAAAGTAATGCTGCAAAATCATTGTAGCCTGAGAAGCATGGCATAGAAGGGAGTGCAGAAGGTAAATTTCCTAATGAACAGGATGGAGTGGGCAAGAGAAGTCAGGGTGTGGAGGAGAGAGAGAAAGTAGAGGATACCTTTTGTGCATCTAAACAAGGTATACCTAGCCTTCACAATTGTCTGGATACCAAAGCGGACACAATAGGAATAGGCGATGATAAATTTGAAGCTCAGCTTGATGTGTCAGACCTCGATGCCCTAGTTGATGTTGCACTTAAATACATTGATATTCCCATTGTTGAGGGTGGTACAGAACAAAAAACTAAGGATGTTGATGATAATGTCCCTCTAGCAAGCCTTACATTGAAAAATATCTTATTGAATAAGAAATCATGTGATGTTGGCCCTTCCATTTCTGATATTTTTGATCAATCTCAAGGCCAAGCAAGTTCTCCAAATTTCAATGTGAAATCCCAAAAATTGCAAGTGATGTTGGTGGCAGCAAAGGGTTTGACAGCTGAAATGGTCGATAACCTCGTGAAAGATCTTACAGCTACAGGATATGTGCCAGAGGATATTATTGACATGGATTTCCAAGATGACTCTCCCTTGGGTCACCTGCTAAAAAAGTTGTCGAGGAAGAAGGAACATGATCACTTGAGTCGAGCATCTCTTGCAAAGAGCGAGCTGCACAGCAGGTGCAACAACCAACACAAACTCCAAACCCCCCAAACCTCATGCATGCAAGAAATTATGAGGTCCATAGTTTCTTACATGATAGCTAAATTCTTTTTGCTCCTAGCTATCTCTTTAATTTGGATAGATCCCCACCTCATGAAGTACCACAATGGTCTTGGACTCTATTTTGTAGACTGGATATGTAATGAAAGGTCTCCCTTTTCTTTTCATGCATGAGTTCCAATTTTGTGCTATTGTAAACCAGATATAAATGAAAGATCTCCCTTTTCTTTTTATGCACTACTTACCAATTTTTGTTTTTGCTTAAGTACGTTGGATTTTATTTAATCAGATCCATAGACCAAGTTTGTTAAATAGGGTTGGTAAACTTTGTTTGCAGGATGCTTTATTCCTACTGGTTGTATGTTAGTTATGTGGCTGTCTTTGTCTCTATGTATTGTAGTTGACTGGTTAGTAGGGGGTTTAATGCATATTGTTTGGGTACCTCAAATATTGTGTTTGGCATACTTCAAAGCAATCCTACCTCATAATTGGCTTCAGCTTATACACATATGGACAGTTGTCCACACTATTGTTTCCTAGGCCTACAAAGGAAATACAGATGCCACGACAGAAAATACCAAGGTCACCCGAAGAAGAAATGTAAGAGATATTGTGCATGCCACCTTCCTTGGAACATGTTGTTTGGGATATAACTACTAACTAGCATACATCAAATAGTGTAGCACATTGTTAACTAGAATACTTCTAACAGTGTTATACACTATTAACTTTAACCCTATGTTATGGAACACTAGCATATTGTTACAGAAGATGAACATAAAAGATACATTGATTAACTAGCACGTTGCTAAGTAGATAACTCACAAACAAGGCATTAAAAGTAGTTTCAACACCAATAAGGTTCATATCAAATCCCAAAGGGCATGCATCGTAACTTTTTGGGGTGATTTTGTACATTCTCCTTCTTTTTGGCATACGCTCCATGGGTATCTTGATGGAATGTACAAGATTTGAAAGTATGTGGAAAAGGGCTGCTTGTTATCTAGTTTGAAGGAGTACGAATCCACTTGCTTGTAGTACAACCCTTTCACAACATAAGAACCTTTATCAATCACATTCTTCCATTCATCAATGTACCCCTTTTCTAACTTTTCCTTTACTACAATGCAATTGATAAGGTAAAAATATGCATCCTCAGCATTCATCTGGTTGTTACATCTAGATTTACTACAAAAGTGTCACTAACACACAAAGCGCTACTTAACACATAATAGTGGCCTTCATACATGACACTACCATATCCATTCCCCTCATCTGCATTGGCCTCAGCATCATCAGGTAGTGACACCATAGTCTGATAAGCCTAGGGCTACACATGGGCCTTGTTAATATAGTTGTTCCATTGTGAATGCATGGCGCATGCTTCTTATAAGCATGCCAATGATCTTGCTTCCAAGGTAGTTGGATCCATTGGGCTATGACCACAAAATGCATGCAAGGAGTGAGACTTGAAATACTCTCACAATTCCACTTCATCTCTCTGTTTACATCTCCCAGTTTAATCTCCCAAAACACACGGCTGCATTCCCTTTCTTTTGAAGGATATGCTACGTTTCTCGGTGAGAAGAATCTTGTAGAAAAGTAACCACATCAGCTGCACATTTCAAGATAGGACCATTGGGCTTTAATTGCTCAAGTGTCAATATTATTTTTACCATGGCTCCAGCACCGTCATGCTCTCCCTTGCCATGCCCTGATCCAAAAAAGAACTAGCTCTCGTCTCCATCCCTATCAGTTCAGCATATCTTGTAACAAAATAGAATGGCCTAGCAGCCTTAAACTGTGAGGTTGCACCATTTGACCAATTTGAAACCCAATGTCTTTTTGGAGCAACACCCTATTTTTGTAGCCAATCACACTACAACATAAAGCAAATGTTGGACCAACAATGTGTTATGGACTAGATCTCATTTTGCTCCTTGAATGCATAATTCTCTACAAAATCTACAACTGAAATAACCACAGCATCCGGAAATTGATGTATGTAGTTCTTGAATTATTATTCTTGCCATTGGGCTACATAGTTATGTGTGAGATAGTTTCTCGTTCGTGAGTTGAGTCTCTAGATTCTGAATCCATGTCTGATTCATGGTCTCGTACTGATTTTTCAAGACCATCCATGCCTCCTCCGCTTTGGTGACATGTTGAATTAACGCCATGACAGAATCACTTACACTGCAGACAATAGAACACAGCGCATCTGCATTTCTTCTTGTCCACGTGAGAATCTCATCTGCAGGTTGGTACTATCTGTTGTGCTACATTGGCTGGATTTGGTCTTGGAACCACCCCAGTAGCAGTATCCCAAAGCTCGTATGCACTTAGGATGGTCTTCATTTTGAACTTCCAGAGTGGATAGTTAGTGCCATCCAACTTTTCGCTTTTGCCAAAGGGTGGGATTTGCAGTCTTGCAGGCTGGGCCATCTTTCACAATCTGCTCGCAAACAAAAACACACTACCAAATCTTCTTGCTAGAGTCCAGGCTCTGATACCATGTAAGAAAACAATACAACGTCTATGCTCAACAGATAACAAGATCTCATACGCAAGAGAGAAAACAGATAGTATGGAGAATCAAAAATTTGATTACTATAAAACTGATACAATAGATGGCGTTGCCTCCCAACCCTGCGCTCCTCTGAGAGAAGCTTCGATGGCATGCTAGAAACAATAGAGGACGAAGGCTCGATGCTAAGGAATCAGGGCTGCTGTGTGAAGATAGTGTGAGAGAAGGAAGGAGTCTCACTTGCAGCTTTCTCACATACACAATGGGGGAATACACACAAAGGTGGAGGCTGAAAACAGTTTTCCTCTTCTTAGTTGTGAAAGCCAAAATAACTCTAGTACAAAGAAATAGAAGAACCCTATATGTGGGTCTCAAACCAAACTCAGCTATCTAAGGTGGCATACTAACTGAGCCACGAACTAGAGTACATAAGGATAGCTGTCATTCAGCTATTATTCATGGGCGGTGTACCAACCGCATCTGCAGCTAACAAGTCGGTGACATAAATACACAACGGCCACCCTGGCATATCACGAGTGGAGCTCGATATCTCAACACTCCCCCTCGAGCTCAATCCCGATTCCTGCACACCAAGCAGGTCTCTGAACTTGCGCAACTTCTCCGTGCCCAATGCCTTCGTGAATATGTCAACTACCTGATCCTCTGTGCTGACATAAACTAGATCAATAAGACCTAGTAAAACTTCTCCCGCACATAGTGATAATGCACCTCAATGTGCTCTGTTCTAGCATTATAGACAGGGTTATTTTCCAAGTGTATACTACTCATGTTGTCACAATAAATGACAACTGGCCCATCTGTAGACTGATGCATATCATAAAGTAGCTTATGCAACCAAGCGACCTCACATGTAGCCATTGCTGCACCCCTGTACTCAGCCTCTATGCTCGACAAGGCAACTGTAGGTTGTTTCTTGCTGCTCCAAGTGACTGCAGCACTCCCAAAAGAGAACACATATCCACTAGTAGATCGTCTATCAGAAATACTACCAGCCCAATCAGCATCAGTGTATCCAAGTAACTGTATCTGAAGCCCAGCCTCATAAAATAGTCCATACTGCAATGTGGAATTCACATACCTGAGTATGCATCTAGCCGCATCCAAGTGCGGTTTCCTTGGAGCCTGCATAAACTGACTTACCAATCCAATAGCATAGCTCAAATCTGGCATGGTAATAGTCATATAAATCAAACTTTCTACTATGCGTCTGTACATAGTAGGGTCTTCCAGAAGCTCACCTGCATCTACACTTAGCTTCACATTCTGCTCCAAAGGAACTGAAATAGGCTTACAGCCAGTCATCCCATATTTGGACAGCATGTCCAATCCATACTGCCTCTGCAAGAGCTGCATCGCACTTGGTGATCTAATCACCTCAATGCCCAAGAAATAACGCAGCTCTCCCAAATCCTTCATCTCAAACTTCTGCTTCAATAGCATTTTCACATGAAGGATATCTTCATCACTATCACCTGTGACGATCAAATCATCAACATAAATGACAAGCAGCATAATACCTTTCTCTGTTTTTCTCACATAAAGTGAGAAATTTGCCTTGGAAATCTGAAAGCCAATAGTGACAAGATACTGTCCTATCTTGTCAGACCATGCTCTAGGTGCTTGCTTCAAGCCATACAAGGCTTTCTTCAACCTGCAAACAAACTCAGGATGAACAGCATGAACATAACCTGATGGGTGCTCCATAAAGACCTCTTCTTGCAAATCACCATGCAAGAAGGAATTCTTTACATCCATCTGATGTAAAGACCATCTCTTTGATGCAGCCATAGCAATGACTGATCTTACGGTTGCCATCCTTGCAACCGGACTGAATGTTTCTTCATAATCAATGCCATATGTCTGTGCATACCCCTTGACAACTAATCTTGCCTTGTATCTGTTCACAGAACCATTTGCATTGTGCTTCACCTTATAAACCCATTTACAGCCAATTGCATTCTTGTCTTTAGGCAAAGGCACCAATTCCCATGTAGCATTTGCTTCCAAGGCATCCATGGCTTTCTCCCATTTTTCTTTTCCCATGGCTTGCTTAAAAGAAGTGGGTTCTGGTACCTGTATCACTTTGACCATCTAGGCATAGTGAATGGCTGTAAATCCATCATATTTCCGCCTATCCACAGGATACCTAGCTTTGGTAGACCTGCGCAAAATAGGCTCACTTCCAGGTGCTCTCGAAACATCCCAGGTCTTCCTTACTCCAGGTGTAACAACAGAATGAATACCCAACTTATCATCAATGCTCTGTTCTGAGCCATTGGATTCACCATCCACATAAGAGTGACCTGCATTCACATCAAACATGGGCTGATCTACCTTCTCTTTTCCTTTTCATGATACCTGCATACCACTATCTGCATTGCTTTGAGGAGATTCTCGTGATCTCAATCTGCCTATCCATGGTGAAGTATGTGAACCACTACTAGAGGACACTGCAGGTCCACTAATATTTTGTGATTGCTGCTGTGAATTCTGTGTAGCATTACCATTTTGTGCATCTAAACCATCAATCACATTTACTGGTTTATATCAGCTGCTCATCTCATCAAAAACAACATCTCTGCTCACTATAAACTTACGAGTAGAAGGGTTATAGCATCTATACCCTTTCTGCTGCAGAGAATAACCAATAATTATGCACTTCTGAGCTTTTGGATCCAACTTGGACCTCAACTCATCTGGCACATGAACATAGGCAATGCAACCAAAAATTTTCAAATGAGAAATATCTGGTTTCCTACCAGTATACATCTCCTCTGGCGTCATGCCATGTATTGCTGTAGTGGGAGTCCTGTTCATTATGTAAATTGTTGTAGCAACTTCTTTAGCCCAATAATAATCTGGTAGGTCTTTTTCATTTAGCATAGCCCGAGATACCTCTCCAGTATGCCTGTTTTTCCACTCTGCAAGTCCATTCTGCTGTGGGGTATGACTGCATGAATATTGCTGCTTTATGCCATGCTCTTGCAGGAACCTTGCAAACTCATTTGAGAGGTACTCTCCCCCTCCATATGACCTTAGGCATTTTATTTGCAGGCCTGTTTCTTTTTCAAACATAGCTTTAAAGTCTTTGAAATGCCCAAACACTTCACTTTTCTTTTTCACAAAATGCACCCAAACTTTTCTGCTGTAGTCATCAATAAAAGTGATAAAATAATGATAGCCTCCAATAGATGCAACTTTAGTAGTCCACACATCAGAGTGGATTAATTCCAATGGCTTCTTACTCTCTTGAACATGTCTAGAAAATGATTTCCTTGCCTGTTTTACAAATTGACAGGCTTCACATACCTTATGCATTTCTGCAACCTTGAATTTAGGCAATCCTGCAACAATGTTTTGGGCCTGCATTGATTTAAGTCACTGTACATTAACATGACCAATGCGTTTATGCCATATATCAATATCTGCAACTAAGCTGTCCCATGTGCAAATCGTTATTTTTCATATCCTCAACAAAGCATGCATGAGGATTAAATCTGACCTGCAAGCCCTGCTCAACCATTTGACCAATAGAAACCAGGTTCTTGGTGATATTCAAGACATGAAATACATCAGACAGATATTTCTTTTTCCCATCCTGCATAGACATAGGAATTTTACCAATCTGCACAATAGGATGTGCAGTATCATCACCAGTCTCCACAAATCCTGGTCTATCCATTTTCCTTGCATCCTACATCCATTCTACATGACTTGTCATGTGGTTTGATGCACCTGAGTCAACATACCACACATCATTTCTTTCTTCTGCACTTGTCACAGAATTGGTCATGTGCTACACCATAAATAGATGCTCATTTCTGTCATCAACCTGTCTACTAGAAGATGCATAATTGCCTTGCTGCAATTTTCCATTCATAATGTCATTCTGCTTTTTGTAGTAGTCTTTAGCCATATGACCCATTTTACCACAATAGTAGCATTCAACATTGTTGTTTGCATTTTGGCCTCTCTACCATCCACCACGACCTCTTTGGCTCCCCCTGCCTCTAGAGTTACCACGTCCTCCTCCATAGGAATGGTTTTCTTGAGGTTGCTGCATATTCTGATTTCTACCATGGCCTCCAGATCAGCCTCCTCTACCTCTACCTCTACCTCTACCTCTTCCAGCATTTGAGTAGAAGACAGTTTCTTTTGAAGTTCCTCCTGAAGAAGATGCACCACCATTTCTCTGCTCTTCAAAAATTAGAAGAGCAAACAACTCCTCAAAATCAGGAAATTTTTCACAGACGGCAATGGATGTCCATAACTGTGCATAATCCTTTCCTAGACCATTCAAGGTCACAGAAAACTAGATCATCATCTTCCACTGGCGACCCAATGGAAGCAAGTGCATCTGCAATTTTCTTCACCTTCATGTGGTAGTCATTGATGCTCATATTTTCTCTCTACACATTGTGCAACTCCTACTTGAGCTGCATTTTCCTGGCTTGCATATTTGTGCTGTACATTTTCGCGAAAGTATCCCATGCCTCCTTTGGCGTACTTGCATCTTGAATATGCACAATCATAGAATCTCAAATACTGATAGACAGCCAATACATAACTTTTTTGGCTCTCTCATGCCATCCTTTAAATGCATGCATTTCTTGTTGATTGGGAACATTAGGAAGAACTGGTTCTTCTTCATTTCCTATGATGAAGTCCCAATAGCCTTTTCCCATAAGGAAATTCATCATTCTAAACTTCCATGCTTGGAAGTTGTTCTTGTCAAGCTTTTCAGTGACAATCTATGAAAGAGAATCAGACGCCATTATAGAACACTACAAAATATTCTGTCATTGCAAAAAACAGAGCTTTTGCCTCACAAGGGCAAATCTGCAAAACTGACAAAAGTGGTATTTGACCACACAGTCACTTCCTAGTGACGATTTTGCATCAACAGGCAATAAGGATGATTCTGTAACTCCCAATATCTCTGCGCACAGGCATGCAATGCAATTTCTGCGGCAACTTTTCACCGACCTGTAGAGAAGTGGTCGCACAGCAAAAACAGGGCCTTTTTCTCAGTGCCTGTGGAAATCTTCCGCCACCAAAACGGGCCCCGAAATGGCCTCAACATATACTACCCTCTCGCCACACTACGAAGGGCATCTCAATCTGAGACAATGCACTCTTGCACTTTCCGGCTGTGCTACCTGTAGAGATTTGCTCCCAAACTCGAAAAAGGAAAGCAACACTGATCCTCTTACCAGGACACCGCGAACTTGGTTTGCTTTCTTGAGCTCCTTACCACAAACCAGGCTCTGATACCATGTGAAGATAGTGGGACAGAAGGAAGGAGTCTCACTTGCGGCTTTCTCACATACACAATGGGGGAATACACACAAAGGTGGAGGCTGAAAACAATTTTCCTCTTCTTAGTTGTGAAATCCAAAAGAACTGTAGTACAAAGAAATAGAAGAACCCTATATGTGGGTCTCAAACCAAACTCAGCTAACTAAGGTGGCATACTAACTGAGCCACGAACTAGAGTACATAAGGATAGCTGATTAATGGGCGGTGTACCAATCGCATCTGCAGCTAACAAGTCGGTGACATAAATGCACAATGGTCACCCTGGCATATCACGAGTGGAGCTCGATATCTCAACATGTTGTAGCCAGTTGTTGACTCTATGCCAACATGAACTTATGTAGAAAGAGAATGTGATACAACTTTGTGTTACAACTTTGTAACACAAAGTTGTAACACAAAGTTGTATCACAAAGTTGTATCACATTCTCTTTCTACATAAGTTCATGTTGGCACAGAGTCAACATTGAACTTATGTAGAAAGAGAATGTGATACAACTTTGTGTTACAACTTTGTCTTACAACTTTGTGTTACAACTTTGTGATACAACTTTGTGTCACATTCTCTTTCTACATAAGTTCATGTTGGCACAGAGTCAACACCAGTGATGAAATGGGCTTCATGGGCTTGCTCTTATATAGCCACCAGTCGTAGTCAGTTAGACCCAATTGGGTGACCGACCCAGTCCACCCAAAACGGCCAACTAGGGGTCGGTCCTGAAATAGGCCACCGACCACACGATAGAACTGTGGTGCAAAATAGAGCAACTAACCTACGTCTCCGTTCAGCCCAGAGCCATCCGGGATCATCTGGGGCTCCAAACGGGGCCCCACAACCAAAGAGTGGGCTGCCTCCGGAAATGCTCTGTCTACCCTCAATGGGGTCTATCATGTGATGCCTTCCCACACTTCCATGTAGCCTAGTTGGCAGTGTTCCAACTCCGTCCAGCCATCAGGCCACACATGGCCCCCATCTGGCATCCAAACCAGAACCTACCGGATAAGCGAGCTACTCAAATGCCTTCTCCTCATATGGGGTGCTTACAAGTAGAGTTAGCTGGTTCCCACATAGTTACATGAGAGTGGAGCATTGATATCTAACAAGAACTTGGTTTCTATTAGTCACATGGTAGAGCAAGGTTTGCGGGTCAAGTTTAATAGCGAGGGTATAGAGTTATTGCAAGAGGATGCAAAGTTGGTAGGATGTTCACCTTGAATGTGAGCATGCCAAGTGTGGATGCTAAAATTTTTGCAAAAGGATACTAGGGAGTTGTTGCATACATATCCGGGGGGGTCACTAAGAAATATGTAACAAAGCATGTGCAATCAATGGAAGGGGTTTTATATTTTTATGGAGTTACATAGATAGGGGTTTTTAATTCAAAAAATGAAAATTTTCATACATAATGAATATTTTAATCATCTCAAAATTTCTAGAAGGGGTACTATAAAAATCCGTAGGTAGGGGTTTTTTAAATTACCCCTTGATCGCATGTGCTAAATGGGTTTTTTACATAGTGGTCCCCCTAGGCATACATAGAGATATGGCACAAGAAGATTGGCCATGTGAATGTGCAAAGGCTAATGTCAATGTAGTCCAGAAGTATAGTTGTAGGTTTGCTCAAGTTCAGAGTTGAAGACATGGATAAGGTGTGCAAAGTATCTCAATTTGGGAAGCATGCCTAGAAATCCTTTCCACATGAAAGACATATAAGTTCAAATACACTTGCTTTAATACATATGTATGGGGTCCCATGGATACACAGTCATTGATGAGTGGGAGCAGGTTTTATGTGACCTTTATTGACGATTACTCAAAAACAATTTGGGTATACTTCATGAAGTAGAAATATGAAGTTTTTGGTCATTTCAAAGTTTTTACAGCCTTTGATAACTTGATGATGTTAACTATCATGGTCTAATAACAAGCATGGTATGATCTACATTATGCTAACTATCAAGGCTGAAAAGTAGCATTTGATGCTTCCAAGTAGATGCTAGTTAACTGCATGGTCTGATAACAAGCATGGCCATTAACTATATAATGCTAACTAGCATGGCCCATTAACTACATTATGCTATCTAGCAGGGTCTGATAACTAACATTTGATCCTACTAAGTAGATGTTGCTAAGTAGCATGGCCCATTAACTATATAATGCTAACTAGCATGAATCTTTAACTACATTATATACTAAGTAGCATGGTCACACAGTAATCATGGTTTGATAACGAGCATGGTTTGACACAGTTTATGTTGATTAGTATGGCCTTATAACAAGCATGGTTGAACCTAGATTATGCTAGTTATCACGATCTTATAAACAAGCATGGTTGGACCTAGATTGTGCTAACTAGCATGGTATTATAACAAGCATGGTTGGACCTACATTATGCTAACTAGCATGGTGTAATAACAAGAAGGGCCTACTAAATAGCATGTTGATATGGTATCAGTGATAGGTTACTATTACTCACTTGGATCTGGAGTTGTGTCATGGGTTAGCAAGAAGCAACCCACGGTTGCTCTTTCTTCTACCGAGGCTGAGTACAAAATCAGCATGTTTTGCTTCTTGTGAGGCAGTGTGGTTGAGGAGGATTTTAGGGGACATGGGTGCAGTACAGAACAAGCCTACGTAGTTATCATGTGACAATCAGAGTTGCATGGCGATGGCAAAGAACCCTGTGTTCCACGCTTACACAAAACACATTGAGATTCAATATCACTTTATACACAAGCTCATCATGGATGGAGAGGTCGACTTGGTATACTATTCAACTACAGAGAATGCTGAGGACATCTTCACGAAGGCTCTTGGAAGAGACTTGCTAGAGAGGCATCTTCATCGACTTGGCATTGGGCCGGAAAAGTAAGTTCACTTGCGGGTGGACATTGAGGGGGGGTGTTAGATATCAATGCTCCACTCTCATGTAACTACGCGGGAACCAGCTAACTCTACTTGTAAGCCCCCCATATGAGGAGAAGGCATTTGAGTAGCTCGGTTATTCGGTAGGTCCTGGTTTGGACCCAGATGGGGGCCATGTGTGGCCTGATGGCTGGACGGAGTTGGCACACTGCCAACTAGGCTACATGCAAGTGCGGGAAGGCATCCCATGACTGACTGCATTGAGGGTAGATGGAGCATTTCCCGAGGCAGCCCACTCTCTGGTTGCAAGGCCTGTTTGGAGCTCGAGATGATCCCGGATGGCTCTGGGCCAAACGGAGAGCCGTAGGTCAGTTTCTCTATTTTGCGCCACGATTCTATCGTGTGGTCGGTGGCCTATTTCGGGACCAACCCCCAGTCGGCCATTTTGGGCGGACTGGGTCGGTCACCCAATTGGGTCTAACTGACTACGACTGGTGGCTATATAAGAGCAAGCCCGTGAAGCCCATTTCATCACTAGCTATAGCAACCCTGATTCCTTAGCATCCAGCCTCCGTCCTCTACTATTTCCAGCATGCCATCGAAGCTTCTCTCATAGGAGTGCACAGTTGGGAGGCAGCACCATCTATTGTATCAGTTTTACAGTAATCAAATTTTTTATTTTCCATACTATCTGTTTTCTCTCTTGCGTACGAGATCCTGTTATCTGTTGAGCACAGACGTTGTATTGTTTTCTTATAGTTCTTAGTAATACTTGGCACATGTAATACATCAGCCAAATACTTTATTTGCCCATTTTGCATGTTCAAAGGAATGCTGCCAATGCGCTCAATTGAATGACAAGTATCATCTCCTGTCTCAACAAAGCTAGGCCTCTCAAGCTACTACAAATAAGCAAACCACTCTCCATGATAGCTCATGTGGTTTGATGCAATTCATTCCACATACCATACATCTTTAACCCTTTCCTTATGTGAAATGGCATTCAACATATGCTGCATTACAAACAGATTTTCTCTCTCTTCATTTTGTTTGCTAGATGATGCATAATTGCCCTGCTACAATCTGCCATTCTTTGCATCTTCTTGTTTCTTGTAATAAAACTTTTCAATGTGACCTAGTTTTCCACAATAATAATAGCCACTTTGATTTCAACTATTTCTATTGTTCTGCCATCCCATCTCAGCCTATATTGCTCCCCCTGCCTCTATAGTTACCTCTTCCTCAAAACTTCAGGACCTCTCACTAGAGTATTGTAGATTTTTTCAACTTTGCTAATGTCCACTACTACCAGCTCTTTTGGCACCACGGCCTCTCTATGATCTCCCTCTGCCGCGAGTAGAAGTCACTAACATGTTCTCACTGATTACTGCTTCCTCCACCTTGAACCAAGTCTTCAAAAATTATGAGAGATGTTTTTTCCTTCAAAGTTGGGGAGACTTTCTTGTACATAAACTGAAGTCACAAATGAAGTCCACTTCTCATCTTCATTTCAACCATTCAAGACTGCAGACACTAAGTCATCATCATCTTGTTCTACTCCAATAGATCCCAAGGCATTAGCAATCTCTTTTATTCTCAACACATAGTCATTCATAGACATATTTTTCTTCTTGACATTGTTGAGCTCATTCTTTAATTGTATCCTCTTAGACCTTTGTATTGCTATTGTACAGCCTTTCCAATGTGTCCCATGCATCTTGTGCATTCTCCAAGTATTGTATATGACTAATCATGCCATCTAATACATTTGTAGAAACTAAAGACATACATTTCTTACCCTTTTCATTCCAATCTTCCCAAGCCTTGAGTTGATTTGTAGAAACTTCTCCTTCTAGGATCCTGGGTTGTTTTTATATCTCCGCTTACATTACCCCAAAGACCTTTTTCAGTTAATAGTTGCACATGCTAAACTTCCATGGCCGATAGTTCGGATGAAGAGTAGAACTACAGTGATGGCTGTTGGATGGCCTCGCAGAATAAAGATAGGAGATTTCTGAAATGCGGGTTGCTTTTGGACAGCCAAGATCGAAGATGTCTGAAATGTAGGGATGCTTTTGGATAGGCAAGAGAAACAAAAAAGGACATTCAAATAGGCATTTTGACTATTGGCAATGGATGTTTTTTCTGAGTGTTTTCGGAATTAGATGCTTTGTAAGACATGTGTACTAAGTGAAGGGTGAGAATTAACTTAGCGCACCTAGTTCTCTGCCGAGGCTATGCCTAAAATGATTGTTGCGCATACACTATACACTATGTAGGCATCTAACTTCAGTTCCGGGGATGTGCATGTGTGGTTCGCGCAGTCCACCGTGAGTGCCATGTGTTATTGCATAACCATGCTAGTTAGCAGTTAGCCGCAAAGGTTGGCAGTTCAGATCTCCAAGCGGTTGAGTCTCCAACGGCCACTTCCCTAACCGTTAAATGGTTCTGTGCACACACTATTACTAGCATTCCGATGTTGTTTTGTACACAATTGTTGTGTGAGCTATTGCTCTGAAATGCAGTGATCTTTGGTGTTCTGTCTCTATTGCATTATTTGTATTCCGTTCTCATGGATGTTACGTGTGTCGTTTATCTTTGTTTCCCATAGCATCTGCATGTATTTATGATGCTACACATGGCTATGTGCGCTTTAATTAATTATTGCAGGTACCAAGATGAGTTGAAGACCCAAGAAATATGAAGCCCAGCAAGCGAACAGGAGTTGTTTGCGTAACCAGTGCTACAAAGACCCCTAAATTTTCCCTTTGAGGCATGTAGCTAGAATCTAGTTAGGATCTAGTTAGAATGATGACAAGTGGCTCTTGCCAAATAAATGATCTTGAGAGCTCCTTTGTAAAAGGATTCACGTATGGATTTTGTAAGTAGCTAAAACTCTGAACTTTTGTACTCATAATTTATATTTGATAATAAAGCTTTTGGGGGGGGTCCATCCCGACATGTTGCCCTGGGCCGTAGTGCTATGTGTGAGATAGAGTGAGAGAGAGTGTGTGATCTCTCAACAATAGTTTTGCTCAGCTATAGCAAGAAAAAGAATTCAGTAATGTTGATTTTACGAAGGTCTAATTGGAGTGAGGTTTCTTCTGTATTAAAGCTCAAGGCATGCTCTCTTTCTGAAAAGAGAATGGTCCACTGGGGATGCACGTATGCAAAAGGAAATTGCACAAAGTACACTCAAGGCATAAACTCACATTTCTCTTAAGCATCAATTGTTATGTGCCTCTTTTTTGGCTGCTACAAAAGCACTAGGAATGTATTTGATTCCTCTTTTCTGCACATAAGCATGCATTTATTTACTTTTGTAGATCTTTGATTTACTGATGCTTTTTGTTGTTTTTTGACAGGTCAAAAGTTTGCCTTGACAAGTGAAAATTGACAGGTGAAACCATCCTTTTTTTTGGGGGTAACTGGTTGCCAATGCAATTGAACTAGATTGGGGTCTGGTTAACTGGACCAATCTCGTCTGATTAGCTGTAATTGGTTGGTTAGCTTTAACCAAAGTTAACCAATTGTGGTCAAACTAGACTCGAGCAATTAGCCTAATTGGTCATGGTCTAGTTAGCCTACTTAGTGAAGCTAATGTTCCTCCCTCCTGGCAAAGTGCCAGCAGACTTCAATGCAATCCCCAACTCCTTGTGTAGACGGGGGGGGGGGGAATGCAATCATTGGAGAACAATTCGTATAGGGAATTTGACATTGCATGTCACAAACACTAGCACAATCCGAATGAGCTAATACAAGTATGTGCTCTAAGTGGAACATCTTTCCATTTGTGCCTTCCCACTATGCAAGACCGAATATGGCCGATTGTGATCAACGATGTAGTTATTCTGCTAATGCCTTTGTTCTCTTTGATGGAGTATCAGATATATTCCTTGCAAAAATTGACCATAACATCTTAATTGACCATAACATCTTTGAATTTGATTGGAAGGATGGTGAAAATCTTATGTAAGATTTCCTTTCCATTACATCTTGGAATATGCCCTATAATGAAGGATTGTAGAATGCTTGTTAGAGTCCTCTTGGTGTCTCTCCAAACTAGAATGCTCGTCACTGCACCCTCACCTCACTATGTATGATAAGAGATTGCATCAAATGCTTGGACGTGACCTAGATCCCCCTCCATCTATTGATATACCATCTCTTGATAGATGATTTATTGATAGATAATCTATTTATAGATCATCTCTTTGCTGAATGTTGATCCTAAGAATCTAACTACATGAGGTCCCTCCTAGCCTTGCATCTACTACTAGCACTTTAGGTCAATGTGACAACAAGATCCACGTCTCATAGACATCCTTAACTATGCCTGAAAGCCACACATATAATGAAAGACACAACATAAAAGCCTAGACAATTTAAATGTAAATGGGCAGGGAGAGAGAGAGAGAGAGAGAGAGAGAGAAGGGGGGGGGAGAGGGGGGAGATAAAGGAGAGGGAGAAAAACAAGGAATGGAGGAGGGAGAGGGTGTTGAAATAGTGAGCTGACCACATGATCGCCCACCTAGGGAGTGCCCTGCAACCATTAACATGATAGATTGGTGGGATGTAGCATGGTTGATGGTAGCCCTAAACCTGAAACCTCACTCCAATTAGAACATAAAATCAACATGCCAATTTTTTTTTCTTGCTAGTTGAGCAAAACTATTGCTGAGAAATCACACTCTCTCTCTCACTCTCTTTCTCACACAGCACTAGGGCCCAGGACAACATGTCGGGTTGGACCCCCTCGAAGGCTTTATTATCAAACAAAAATTATGAGTACAAAAGTTTAGCATCTCAATTGCTTACAAAAACCATACGTGAATCCTTTTACAAAGGATCTCTCAAGTTCATTTATTTGGCAATAGCCACTTGTCATCATTCTAAATAGATCTTAGCTAGATTCTAGTTACATGCCTCAAAGGGCAAATTCTGGGGTCTTCATAGCACTGGGTCATGCGAACAACTCCTGGTCGCTTACTGAGCTTCATATTGCTTGGGCCTTCAACCCCTCTTGGTACCTGCAACAATTAATTAAAGTGCACATAGCCATGGCACCCAACCATTAATCGTTAACACTTTTGCATGCAAATAAATTCTAGACTAATCTTAGTCTCTGTGGGCGTCCCCACCAAGCGAAACCTGTGCACATAAAATAACTAACTCTGCGGTTGACCAAAGCCAACCCTTATGGTTGTAATATTAAGGACTTTGACTAAGGGTCAAGGTGCCTTAATTAATGCCAAAACTCTCTGACCTGAGTTGATATAATCTAGGTTGACCGGAGTCAACTTGCTTTGGCTGAAGCCAAGTCTTGTTGACCAAAGTAAACTCTTTCTAACCATAGTCCGAGGTGCTTTGGTTAACCACAGTTAACCTTGTTGGCATAAGCCAAGTCTTCCTAATCATGGTTAAGTATACTCAACCAAGGTTAAGTATCTTTGACCAATAAAAGATAACTTTTTAAACATAATTAAATAACTGTAAGCCTCATTAATTATGATCAAATAAATGGTCAACTAGAACTTTGGCTTTGGGATATTTACAACTTGGTGACATCCCCTCGGCTTCTATTCAGTTGACCTCAACTGAAAAGCTTCCTTGTAAATATCCAAAAGCTATGGATGATCAGGCAACATGTCTTCATCCATCCACTTGGCATCCAATGCCGAATAGTTTTTGAATTTTACAAGGTACTTGTTAAATTCCTTGCCCTCGGGGCCTTTGTGTACAATATGATACACAATTTGTTCTAGCTGAAGGACCTCCTCCAGCTCTCATCCACTTCTGGTGGATCCTCCGTTACTAACTCTATAGGCCTCGGTCCCTAATATTTCTCTAGAAGACTCATATGAAAGCCATTGTGAATCCTCCAATGCTCTGGCAGTGCCAAACTGTATGCAACCTTATTAATCTCATCTGCTTTTCCCTTAAGCTTGTGGAGCCTAGATTTTTTGAACTTTAAAAGTACCCAATTCCCTAGCTTGAGATCTACATGTCTCATGTGTCTATTTGTAGCCTTCTTATGCTTTTCTCGAGACCTTTCTTTTGACATCCGGACCTGGCTAAAAGCTGTCTGGAGGTCTCTGACAAACTAATCAGCTGCTGCTGCAAAAAGCTGATCTTTAGTCCTTAGGATACATGGCAGAATCACCTTCCCATAGATGACCTTAAAGAGGGCTTTCCCTATGGAGTTGTGAACTGTATTGTTATATGCAAACTCCACCAGTGGTAGGTACTTTCCCAGTCTGAACTTTGGTCAGCTATGTAGCATTTCAATAAATCCAACAGAATTTGATACTTCGCTTTGACCATTTGTCTGGGGATGGAAAGAAGAAGAAAAATTCATATTTGTCCCCATATTATCAAAAAGGGCTCTCCAGGATAGATTGGTCATTCTGGGATCTCGGTCACTGACAATGGAGCTAGGCATACCATGGTGCTTAAAGATATGTGCCATGAAAAGCTTGGCCATATGATCTGCCTTTATAGTTTTGCATAGCGGAATGAAATGAGCTTACTTGCTCAATTTTCAATGATAGTCCAAATTCTATCATTCCCTGACTTTGATCTTGGAAAATAAAAAATGAAATCCATTGATTTACTTTCCCATGGTGCCTGGGGCACGGGAAAACCTTTTATGTTGGTCTACTAGGGTTACAAAGAAATGATGGGGAGTAGTTGCATACAACTCGATATCTAACAAGTCACACTATACGTCAATCCGAACCGCATCCTCTTCCCTAGGTAAACAAAAGGGCACCTTCTTGTCCTTTGAAACCTAGCCGATTTGTATAGCATAAGTAGGCCAGGTGTCTTCCGCCTGTCATATTTGACCTTCTGATAGGTGTGGCATTCTTTAACAAACTGATGTATATCTTTTCGCATCGCTGGCCAATAGAAATACCTCACTAATGCTTGAGATGTAGCTGCAATTCCTCTATGCCCAGCATATGGAGGTGCATGGCATTCCTCCAAAATATTCGTCCTCGTCTCTTGGGTGATGCATAAGTAGTCATCTTTCATTAGATACCCATCTTTCAAGGAATAGTTATTGGTGGACTGCCCCTCTTACACTTGCTACAAAATCTCACCAAAATCTGCATCATTGGCATATTGCTCTCTCATGTCTTCCAAATCCTAACAATAACCAATAGTTACATTGTTTGCCTCGGGTGGTATTCAAGACAAAGTGTTTGCCACTTTGTTCTAGGCTCCCAGAGTATGGACAATCTAAAAATGATACATTGACAGCATATTTTCCCATTTCATGGTGATTTCATGTGCTTCTCGCAGAGCTTAGTCTGAGTCAAGAAATATCTCAAACTTTGGTGATCAGTCTTTATTGTAAAGTCTGCACCCAAAAGATAATGCTTCCATGTATGGAGAGCATGAATCATAGGCAACAACTCTTTCTCGTACATTCCCAAATATCTCTCGGCATCCCGAAGTCTCCGGGTCTCATATGCCACTACATGACCATTCTGGTGCAATGCAACACACTCCCCACAGGCATCACAATCCACATCAAAAGGCTCATACAAATTAGAAACTATCAAAATTGGCTGTGTGGCCAGCTTCTCTTTGAGTGTAGTGAATGCTTTCTTCTGTAGAGTAGCTTTCTTCTGTAGAGTACCCCATCTAAAAGCTGCATTTTTCTTGGTTAAATCATGAAGTGGAGTTGCTATATCCACAAAATGCCTGATGAATCTTCTGTAGTATGAACACAGGCCGAGGAAACTACGAACTTCATGCACAAGTTTCAGCTCTGGCCATTCCAGGATGGCTTGGATCTTTGCCGAATCCATCCGTATCCCATCTTTGGATATTATATGCCCCAAATAGTGGATCTCTTCCAGAAAGAATTCACTTTTCTTGTTTTTTGCATAGAGCTGGTGATTTCGCAACTCTTGGAAAACGCTAGCAAGATGTTCATTATGCTCTTCTTTGTAATTAGAGAAGAGAATAATGTCATCGAAGAAAGTGCCTGTGAACTGTCTATAAGGACGGAAGATACGATTCATCATTCTATTGAAGGTAGCCAAGGCAACGTTAGCCCCAAAGGCATCACCAGATACTCATAGAGCCCAAAAGTAGTGCGAAGCGCTGCAATCTACATTGGATTATTCCAGAGGGTTTCAGCATGAGGGTTGCTAAGGCAACTTCATTGACGAGTTGGCATTGGACCGAGATGTGTCGGTGAGAGGGGGTGTTGGAAAGATCACCTCCCCATCTGTAAGCCTCCAAATGACGAGAGCATGGGGGAGGGAGACCTAGGGAATCTGCCCATAGAAAAGAGAGAAGTGGTTGCCACATGGACAGCAGCAAGGCTGCCATGTGGGCAGCACATCAAGAGATCCACCCGGAGCTTCAGAGGTTGCATCAAAGGAGCTGATGTGTAGG
This sequence comes from Dipteris shenzhenensis, assembly GCF_047967505.1. NCBI lineage: Eukaryota > Viridiplantae > Streptophyta > Polypodiopsida > Gleicheniales > Dipteridaceae > Dipteris > Dipteris shenzhenensis. The sequence goes on along the minus strand of NC_141602.1, from coordinate 46,368,589 downwards.
AGAGATGGTGGAGCATATTGCCTTGGATCTAGCCTGGCAAGAGGCGACTAAAGAGCGGCACACGAGTGGAGCTGGAAAGAGAGCGCTGGCAGGGCCAGTGAAGGAGCTCTTTTTATAAGGGCTGGTTGGGCTAAAGCAACCAATCGGTTTGGCCAACCAACCTGGTCGGCCCACAGTCCAAGGGGTTGGCCTGCATAGGGGCTGGGCCCCTACGTGGAATTGAGGGCACATGGCCCTAGTTTTAAAGGCCCCAAGGAGGCGGTTCAGCCCCCTGATGGGTCGGTTGATTTGGGGCAGGATTGCCACTATAAAAGGAGGGACTATTGGCTCATATTTTGCACCCAGCAGATCAGCAAACAGAGGAGCAGCAAGAGCCTCATCTCAGGTCCTACATCTAGGAGGCAAAGGAGGGCCAGAGTTGTTGCAGACTGAGCTCATTTGGCGCTGAACCCTAGGCTGTCTACTAGGGCAACAAGGTGCTGAGATCTTTGGACAGAGAGTCTACATACGCTCAAGGTGGCTCAGAGATCTAGAGGTACCAGCAAATAGTAGGGGAACCTTTGGTAAGATCAGAGGACCACATCCTGGTGGGACTCTAGAGCTAGCTTATGTATAGTGTCCATAGCTTTGGATGGAAATATATTCTTTTGGTTCAGAGTCTTTTGGTGGATTCTATATCTAGCTTGGTTCACTGTCTATTTGCTAGTCTGCACAACACATCTATGTGCAGCACATTAAGTAAAGGAGTTTGTGATTCCACCAACACCACAAACTGTGTGAGCTCCTGGGCTATTCTGTCAGTCTTCCGTGCGTACCCTCTGTTAGTCGATTTCTAACAGTCTGACTATATCATAGATTATGAAAGATGACCTCTTGCTGGTCACCCTTGTCTGCTGTGCTTGCGCCGATCTCTCTACCTTGCTGCTTGTGTTTATCTGCTGCTTGGTGCACTGCTGTTGGTCATTGCATTGCTGGTAACTTCTCTCTCTCCCTTTCTCATTGCTGCTTGTTCTTGTCTACTGCTACTTGTTGCTCTCTGCACTACTGCTTGCATGTGCTACTTAAGGCAGCTTACACAGCCAAATGACAAGTCCCTCCCCTTGATCAAAATTACTCATACCTACCCATACCTCTACGTCAACCCTCCCCCTCCACCCTTAGCCTCTCCTTCAAGGCCCACTCCCATCACATTGCCTCTCTTCATAAATAAAGATCCCTTCTCAGCCCTCTACCAAAAAGAAATACCCTCCAGAGGGTGAAATATGCACCCAAATGAAGGGGCCTTGTTGATAGCCACTCCTGCTAGCACAAGAAGATAGTTCTTGTCAAAAATGAAATCTAACATTGGGCTTTCTGTATCCATTCAAGGTCAGGGTTCTTTATCCTCCTTCAGGACTTGATTTGCCTTGACAGTCCTACTATCCTTCTACCAATACTCTTGTGTGGTGTGATCTGCTTTCTTCATGTATTGTCACCGAATTCATTGTATGGCCTGGCTGAGTATACTTATGGCACCATGTCCACTTTGGTAGAGAGCTTTGCCTAGCCAATCTACCGACCTTGGGGACTTCTTGCTCACCTTCACGCCAGCCTATCAACAGCCCCTTATGCCCATCTCTACTGGGCTACAAAGGCTCCTAACCTTCACACTCAATGCCATAACTTTAGTTTTTGTCAACCACATCTCCCTTTTCAAGCTTTGATCCATTATATTTTGTTTTTCTGCAATTCTTAATAACTCTGAATGGGCTAGGTAATCTAGCCTCCTACCACCTCCAGTGATGTTTAATCCTCAGATGCTTGATGGTTGAATTTCTCAATAGACCAGCATGAAAAAGTCCCATTATTTAGGAATAGTGACACATGTAGGGCATTGCAAATTATTGAAGGATACTCCCTTCAAACTTACTCTCTTAACTCCTTATGATGGAAGGTGCCATTGATTTCAATATGCTCTACCCCCATCAAAATTCCTACCTTCTGTTGCAAAAGTTTGACATTAAGTGTAGAATGCCATACATAAAAAACAAGTTAATGATCCTAAGAAAGAACAAAGTTACATATTACCTAATGGCTTTTGTGTTGTAGTAGAAGTTGTCATATTGCTAGTATCTATATGATAAAATAATACAATTAAAGTTGAGCAAGAGTAATCAAGAGGCAAATCAAAAGATGATGAAAACTGTAAGCTTAGTAAGTGAACATCACCTGCAGCATGAGACGGATTCAAAAACCAATTAGATCCTTGTAATTCTTATCCACAATTGTTGCTTTGCTTGGATGACCAACGCTCCTAACTTGATGACTAGAATTCATGTCATTGGCCTTCTTAACATGCAACTTTGATTTCGTATGCTCAATCATGCAACCCTATCTTTGGAACAATATCCACTTATTTTTCAACAAGCACCTTATGTAGGTCTTGGACAAAGCAGTGTAAGCTCTCATAGTTTTAGCAACTAGATGAAGTGACACATTGTTCTCACTTTCGAAGGTAGTGGCATGTAGCATCACTTCATATATTTGATTTTTGCTCTTAACCACAACGTCATCTAATGAAGACTTAGCATCGTGACTCCCTTGTCCATGGCTCATGTGTCCATATGGCCTAGCCGTCATGTGAGACAATGTGTTGATGTGTCAGTGTGTCATTGTATAAAATGTCATGACCCTCTTGTCCATAGATCACACTCCTCACAGAATCTAAAAACAATGCTTTACCATCTTTTATCTTTGGACATGAGTTCAAACCTATCACAATGAGCTTTATCTCTTAGCTTTTCCTTAGCCATATAAATTTCTTTAAGCCATAGATGGTGTGGTAAGGTGATTCAAAAGATGATTCTTGAAAACATTCTCAATGACACTCGAAGTCATCCACCATTGCAGTGACAAGTAGCAGTTGAGCAGTAGACTATCCAGTTGGCCAAAAGGAGTGCACTCTAGTCCTATAAAAGGTCCCCGTAGGGGGCATAAGTAATTTAATCTAGCCCTCTATAGGCTGCCAAAACAGGTCCTCAGGAGTGCACACAAGGGTACTAGAGGGAGCAGTGAAGGGAAAAAGCAAGCTGCAGAGAATCCATCCATTAAACCAGCCTTAGATGTGCTTCTAGGCACAAGAAAACAGGGCACTCCAGTCCTATAAAATGCCCCCATTGGGGGGCATAATCTAGTCCTCTGCAAGCTACCAAAATAGGTCTTAGGAGGGCGCACAAGGGCACTAGAGAGAGTAGCGAAGGGCATGTGTAAGGTGCAGAGAATCCATCCACTGGACCAGCCCTTAGATGCAGAGAATCCATCCATTGGACCATCCATCTATAACCGTGATACCTCCCTCGAACCTCAATGCTCGTGAAATGCCCCAGGGGAGAAGTGATCCATCCATTGGACCAGCCCTTAGATGCAGAGAATCCATCTGTAAGGTGCAGAGAATCCATCCATTGGACCATCCATCTGTAAGAGCATCTGTAACGTGCAGAGAATCCATCCATTGGACCTATCCTCATATGGAAGCTCGTAGATGGGGAGCTGACATCTAATCCCAACATCACATGCTACATATGAAGAAGTAAATCATAGGCTTCCTTCAAAATTACGCATATAGCCTTATGCTAACCCGAAGCCCTTAGAGTTTATTTAAAGAAAGCGGGTGTGTATAAGAGCTTGAGAAAAAATGGAGACATAAGGGAAGGGAGCCATAGTAAATTGCTGAAAATATCTGTATAAGCTACGATGGGCATGTTTTATTATGCTCACAAGGATCATGTACAAGGGGTTTTCTTGAGGTTTATGCATGCAGGTGACATCCTCCCCTTTCTTCAGAGTGAATCTCCTGAGAAGCAATTGGAGACAGAATCCCCATGCCCAAGTCATGTCACTTATCCAAATTCTCGAAGCTTCAATATTCCCATTGTAGACCGATTGGTCCACTAGTCAATCTCTCCAAAAATGATTTTTGACAGTTGATCTCTAAGTTTTCTCTCTTGCTCGATGCATCTAGCTACAAACTAATCAAATGAATAGTAATATGATAACACCCAAAGTCTTAGATAAATATGCAATGTCTATTGGTTTGTGGACAATTATAGAAGCATTTGACCAAGGTGAGGTGAAAATCTCTTCCAATAATTGTCTAATTTATTGAGTGTATAAGAATGGCCTCATCCACATGATATACCCACATGTGTTGGCCGCTCACCAAATCGTAATGGTTCTTGAAAGTACAAGAAAGCACGAGCATCCATGAGGTATCGATTACCCACGTATTGGCCACTCACCATAATGTAGCAACATTGCTAACTATGAGTATAGTCTCAATCTTGTGACCATTGTGTTATCCAAAGTCCCCTATTTTCCACATGGACTATTGGCAGTCATTGTTGACACTTAGATGTAGACATTTACTTCATCGTTTTATCATCCTATGACAAGCTTGTGGTTAATAATAGAACTGACTTGGCCCACACCATTCAAGATCTTTCACATGAGCGGGCAACAAATTGCATGTTATTTACATAAGAGTCAGCAAGTACTTACAACCTTTTTCCAAGATCATGCTTCTTAGGTAACTATCAGATACTCATGCAAATAAATACACTCGCTTGACTTGCAGTCTACTGGTAATGGTACCGAGCTTATGTATTCTTCATGTCTAAATTCTCACTACATACATTATGCATATGATGTTGGGCCCTTATTCTTAATGTATGTAGGTGCCATCAACGCCTTAGTTACTGCCTCAATAGGCACAACTGACTCCTTTGCATCTAGCTAGGTTGAGAATGAATGTTCTTGTACATTCCTGCAGTCAGACATCACATCGATTAATGATCAGATATGCAAAAGACTTGGGGATAAACACATTTTGAAATCAAACAACAATACCTTTGATGCTGGTCTGAACTTATTGCCCTCGTGCTGCCAGCGGTAGCAAGGCTTTCTAATGCAGGATAGTTGAGAATAGCATTGCCAATTCCCGTTTCTATTTTAAGTAGCTCTGTGAGAACTTGTTTCATTGTAGGACGGCTGCTTGGATTCTCCTTGGTACAAGCCAAAGCCAGGCCCATGAGTCTGATGATATGGACAGGATTATTGATTCCAAATCCTTGAAGAGCTTCATCCAAGACTTCGATTGCTTTGTCCGGGAAATATGAACGCACCCATTGAGATAAAGTCATCCCCATGCCAAAATTTTCGTCTGTGGGCCTTCTTGTAGTCAACATCTCCAACAATACAACACCATAACTGAAAACATCCACCTTCACAGAAACCTGGGTAGAGTATGCATACTCTGTAAATGAAACAAAGAATGCACATACAATGTCCTGTGAGATAGAAACATAGGATTATTTTGCATGTTGAAATTATGTTAAATCCCGATCTTGCGGGGCTTTGGAAGAGTAGATCTGAATGCAAGAGCTTTACCTGGTGCTAGATAGCCGATGGAACCTTTGAAGGTGGAAGATAGCTGGAGAGAGGTTCCACCACTGGAAAGATCGGTGAATAGCCTCGCAGTGCCAAAGTCTGTGAGGCGTGCTTCAAAGTCGGAATCAAAGAGGATGTTGCTGGGCTTCAAATCGCCGTGCACCACAGGCAGACCGTAGTCATAGTGCAGATAAACCAAGACCTGAGCAATAGCAATTGCTGCCTTCAAACGTGTTTCCCAGCTCAATCGGCAGGTTCCAGCTTCATACAAGTGTCGCTCCAAACTCCCATTGCTCACAAATTCCAATACCAAGGCCTTCACCTCCAAAGTAGAGACGTAACCCAAGATTTTGACCAGATTTCTGTGCCGTAGTCTTCCAAGTATCCGCAGCTCCCTTACGAATATATCGTAAGATCGTGCGTCTTTGAGTTTTTTCACAGCAATGACCCTGTTATCTGGCAACACGCCCTTGTAAACAACGCTGAATCCGCCCGCACCAAGGATATTTTTTTGATCGTAGGCTTCTGTGGCTGTCCACATATCTTGAGCTGTAAACCTTTCTTGCCTTCGGCGCAAGGTTGGACATAGCACATTAGAGGATCTTGAACTGTGACGATGGATGAAGTACCAAAGTAATCCCCCCAACAATAGCAACGCTGAAGCAGTAGCTGTAACAATGATAACGAGCTTGTGGTGGCCTGCAATGGCTACCTCGCAGACTTTATGAAGGATCGGCCCACAAAGGCCCGGGTTGCCCAAAAATGATGTAGCATTGAGATGCATAAACAGGCCAACATTTGGAATTTCACCTGTGAAGGCATTCAATGAGACATTGAGATATGTGAGGGCAGGCATGCGTCCAAGGAAAGAAGGCAAGCTGCCCGTGAGGTTGTTCAAGGATACGTCAAGCTGTGCGAGGGAATTTAAAGCAGCGAGTTGTGGCGGTAGAGATCCAGATAGCATATTTCCAGAAAGATTCAACAGCTTTAGACTCTTGAGACTGCCGATGGTCCGTGGTATTTCTCCTGTCAAAGTATTGCTGGAAAGGTCGAGGAAAGAGAGCTCCAGGCAACCGCCCATGCTTGCTGGGATTGGACCGGATAACAAGTTGTGAGACAAATCGATAGCTCCCACCAAGAACAATCCGCCTAATCCTGAAGGTATGGATCCGGATAAAGCATTCCGAGATAAGTTGAGCGCCAATCCCAAAGAGCCGAATACTGAGAAGCTTGAGGGGATACTTCCTGTGAGGGAGTTGGAAGAGAGATCCAAATCTATGAGTCTGAAGCACCAGCTCAGAGTTTCGGGAATGAGACCCGTGAGCATATTGTGTTGCAGATATAAGTTTCTTAATTCTTGAAGCTGGCCGATGGGATTGGGAACGGCTGCACTCAACCTGTTGTAAGAAAAGTCGAGGAAGAATAGCTGACTGCAATTGGAGATCTCCGGCGGTATAGTCCCGGAGAGGTTATTCTCCTCCAAAAGTATGCGTCGAAGAGATCCTAGTTTGCCGAGCTCGGAGGGAATTGCACCACTTAGCTCATTTGAATCAAGGTCGAGATCAGCGAGGGAGGTGCAGTTGCCAAGGCTGGAGGGAATGCCACCCGTGAGGTTGTTACCATTCAAATAGCAGATTGCAAGGCGATGGAGCATCCCGAATTCCGACGGTATCGATCCCATCACCTCGTTTGAAGAAAAGTCTAGCGCTGTGAGAGCGCTGCAATTCCCAAGGCTCGGGGGGATGAGGCCCGTGAGCTGGTTTCCCGAGAGCTGCAGAGTCTGAAGGTTGGTAAACTCCGATGGGATTACCCCGGTTAGTTGGTTGCTACTAAGCTCAAGATTTGTGAGGGTGGTGCAGTTGCCTAAGCTGGAGGGGATGAGGCCCGTGAGCTGATTTCCCCAAAGATATAGAGTCTGAAGGTTGGTGAGCATTCCAAACTCCGATGGGATTACCCCGGTTAGTTGGTTGCTACTAAGCTCAAGAATTGTGAGGGTGGTGCAGTTGCCTAAGCTGGAGGGGATGAGGCCCGTGAGCTGGTTTCCTCGAAGAAGCAGAGTCTGAAGGTTGGTGAGCATTCCAAACTCTGATGGGATTACCCCGGTTAGTTGGTTGCTATCAAGGTCAAGAATTGTGAGGGTGGTGGAGTTGCCTAAGCTGGAGGGGATGAGGCTCGTGAGCTGGTTTCCCCAAAGATACAGAGTCTGAAGGTTGGTGAGCATTCCAATTTCCGTTGGGATCACCCCAGTTAGTTGGTTGCTACTAAGCTCAAGATCTGTGAGGGTGGTGCAGTTGCCTAAGCTGGAGGGGATGAGGCCCATGAGCTGGTTTCCCCAGAGAAGCTGACTCTGAAGGTTGGTGAGCATTCCAAACTCCGATGGGATTACCCCGGTTAGTTGGTTGCTACTAAGCGCAAGATTTGTGAGGGTGGTGCAATTGCCTAAGCTAGAGGGGATGAGGCCCGTGAGCTGATTTCCCCAAAGATACAGAGTCTGAAGGTTGGTGAGCATTCCAAACTCCGATGGGATTACCCCGGTTAGTTGGTTGCTAGCAAGGTCGAGAACAACGAGGTTCGTGCAGTTGGATAAGCTTTTGGGAATGGAACCGGTAAGGTTGTTATGAGCTATGGCCAAAATCCGAAGATTCGCAAGTATCCCAAATTCAGATGGGATGTGACCGGTGAAGTTGTTTGTATGGATTCGAACATCCGTGAGGGCGGTGCAATTGCCAAGAGTGGTGGGAATGCCACCCACAAGATGATTGTTGCGGAGATACAAAATGTGGAGATTTTGTAAGAATCCAAATTCATGAGGAACAGATCCAGAAAGACGATTTTGAGACAAATCCAAAGAGGAGAGATGTGAGAGTCCACCTAAAGCTGGTGTGATCCAACCTTCCAAATTGCTAGATGTCAAGTTTAGCTCACTCACCTGGGCTACTTGCATAGAACTGTAGTGTGGCTTAGGCTCAACCATACACTTGACTCCCTTCCAATTGCAAAACACAGATTTGTTGCCAACATTCCAACCTCCTAACACCCCCAAAGGATCATGGGTGATGCCCCTCTTGAATGCCAGCAAAAGCTCCACATCTTCATCATTTCCCGTACTTGCTGAGCTGCACCCCGCAAATTTTGCCATGAGGATGCTCAATATGATGGCAATTTTGAGAAGGTGAAGCCAAACCATTTTGATGTGTTGTCCACAAGAATTCCCACAAGGATTGTTTCCACACCAAAGCTGGAGTGAATCCAACAAGACAAACAAGATATGAATATCTCCTAATGTGCCACAATCCTTATATCTCTCAATATGCCTTAGGGAGCACACCATCTACTCATATATATAAGTGTTCACAATAGAAAATAATTTCTTATGATATTTATGTATGGAATTTTGAAAACACATAAGCCTAGGCTTAACAATAATTTCAAGGCTACTACCTTCAAAAAAGGATGTCATTTCATCATGGCCTTAAAATCAAGATATTTGTGAACTTTTCAAACCTGAAGGTATCCTCTCTTAGATTTTAAATATGGCCCTCCGTTTCTATTTTTAAAAACCATTTGCACCATTGAGAAAGTGTAAGATCGAAAAATCAAGAGTATATCATATATCTAGTTCGGGCAACATTAATCTCACATGATGACAACTTAAAATACAAATGATAAGAGGTCACGACTTGACATAATCTTTGACTACTTTCATGAGAGAGCATGACTTGACTTAATGTTTCAATGCTATCATGATAGAGCATGACTTGATGTGATCTCTGAGTGCTATCATTATGGGAGACTTTAACATCTCCCATCATAATAGAGTAATTGACTTAATGCTTAGTGCTATCATGATAGAGCATGACTTGATATGATCTTTGAGTGCTATCATTATGGGAGACTTTAACATCTCCCATCATAATAGAGCATGACTTGGCATGACTTAGTGCTATCATGATAGAGCATGACTTGATATGATCTTTGAGTGCTATCATTATGGGAGACTTTAACATCTCCCATCATAATAGAGCATGACTTGGCATGACTTAATCTTTAATGCTATAGGTACGCGCTTTCAACCAAAGAGTAAAAGTACCATTTCTTTTTCGTAAACAAGTACCTATAGATAAGCATTTTGTTGTGCTAGCCATGGCAAATCATGGACCCATACCTTGTAGATTAAATTGATTGAATAGAAAGGTCCCATTACTTTGAAATTTATTGAGCCTATCTTGACTTTATCCTACAAGTTCTTTTAATATCTCTTCCTGTTCCAAAATACACCGCCTTGCTTTCTCTACATCCCTTTCGCTATGGATTGGAGACCATAGACTCATATCTAGTTTTTCTATTGTACTATCTTGACTTTATCCTACAAGCACTTTTAATATCTCTTCCTGTTCCAAAATAGAATTGACTTAATCTTTGAGTGCCATATGTTGTCACGCAATTTCAACCAAAGAATAAAAGTACCATTGCTTTTTTGTAAACATGAGTACCTATAGATCAGCATTTTGTTGTGCTTGCCAAGGCAAATCATGGATTCATACCTAGACTTTCTTTTGCACATTCAATTGATTGAATATAGAGGTCCCATTCATTTTGACATTTATTGGAGCCTATCTTGACGTTTATACCAAAAGTTTTTTTAATATCTCTTTCCTATTCCAAAAGACACTCGCCTTGCTTTCTTTACATCCCTTTCACCATGGATGGGAAACATTAGACTCTTTCTATTGTTCATTTATGAATAGTAGAGCATGACTTGACTTGACTCAATCTTTGAGTGTTAAAAGTCTTCACACTCTTTCAACGAAAGAATAAAACTTCCATTACTTTTTTGTAAGAAAGGTACCTATAAATAATCCTTTTGTTGTGCTAGCGATTGCAAATCATGGACTCATACCTAGACTTACTTTTGTACATTCAATGTATTGAATAGAAAGATCCCTTTAATTTTAATTTTATTGGTCCCTATCTTGACCTTTATCCTACAAGTTTTTTTGGTATCTCTTTCTTATTCCAAAAAACACGGCCTTGGTGTTTTTACATCTCTTTTAACATAGTAGATACCATAGACTCATATCTAGACTTTCTATTGTACATTGTCTTCATTTATGAATACAAAGGTCCCAACATTTCAAATTTTATTGGATCTAACCTCGGTCTTTCTTGGACAAGGTTTGAATATCAACTAGGTGTGCCACCATCTACTCCTACTCTCAACGTGTCTTTGACGGCACACCATCTACTCATATATAAGTGTTCACACAAAAAATATTTATGTATTGAAAATTAAAAAGCACATAAGCCTAGCCTCAACAATAATTTCAAGGCTACTATTCACTCTCACCTTTAAAAAGAATGTAATTTCATCTTAACCTTAAAATCAAGAGATTTCGTAAATTTTCAAAACTTGAAAATAAAGAGTCTCTTAGATTTTAAACGGGGTTTTCAAACTTCAATCCATATGAAATACATTGATGGATGGTCTTTTCTAGCATTAGTATCCATCTAAAGGAGAGTACCTTTTAAATGTTACCTAGAATATTATGCGAGACAACATTTCTAAAAGGCTAGTGTGTAAACCCATGGCTTTACCACATAGAAATGATCTACTCCACTTAGCCATGTTTACACATCAATGTATCCCAAGCATGTTGCTTATAGATATCACTCATGTGGCAATTACACTACATCATTTCACAAACACAATAAAGCATAAAGATTTACTTCTAGGCTTGATGCTCTTCTTACATGTAAAATGTCTCAATGTTCTACATTCAACTTTAAGTCCTCTTGCTGTTGCTTGCTTTATGGAGCCTTTCTACAACCATCTATTGAATGGCTTGCTCCATCTAATGTGGTTGTAATTAAGAATCAATTTATGGCACTAGTCACATTAGTGTTGATAAACCTTACTCCTCATTGCAAGGTTATTTGCAATTGTTACTTTTCTTTTGAGTCTCAAGTTTTGTCCTAAGATTGACCTTGTGCTGCATCAAGCTTTCTTGCCCATTTCTAGCTTGGGCAAGTATCATGAACTTAATGGCAATATACATCAAAACATTCCCTTTCCATAAATATAAAGACAACACTCCATGTTTAGAAATTTGTGCTAAAACATATGGGCAAATACCAATTGATTGCATGCAATCTAGTACCACCAAATCCCCCAAAAATTTGAACTTAAATGCAAAATTATAGCTCGAGTGTTAAAATAAAAGCTAATATAGACTCCAATATGGTCTAATCTGTCTTGGGTGGCGCTTTGATTTGAAGTTAAAATTTGGATATCATTTCAAAAGGGCGCAACTACATTATTTGATCATGACACAAACAAGAACCCACATCAAACTGGTAGTGTCTAAAGAAGGTAGACATGTAGAGCATGAGTGACAACATGTAAGAAGCAGACAAAATAATATTTATGTCGGGTTTCATAAATGCTTACTCATGAATTAGACTTTTGTGGACTTAAGTATTATTAAACAAGAACCCACATCAAATTGGTAGTGTCTAAAGATAGGAGACATGCATAGCTTGAGTGGTGAAAGCATATAAGAAGCAGACAAATGAAGGTTTATGTAGGGTTTCATAAATTATCACCCATAAATTATCCCTTTGTGGACTTAAGGGTCCTCCCTCCTTTCCTGGCAGCAGCAATGGGACTTCGATGCTATTTATTCAACTTAGTAGTGACTTGAGTGCATGGGGCTAAATCTTGGGCAAATCAAGTGCCCATCATGCTCCACAATATATAGCTAGATACTCTATTTCTCTTCTTCAGTACACATTGTGAGGAATTAAGGAGACTAGAAGAGTAGGGGATAAGGTACATGAACACAACCACATAATGTAAGATTAGAATAACCTTGACCCACCCTTAAGTAGGCATTGACCTTTAGCAAAGCCACAAATTGTGCTAGTGCTTGTGAGTCACATGGGGAATACCTTTGAAACATGTGCAACTAAAGGACAGTAGCTTTGAAATGTGTTCAATTAAGTGGAATACCTTTAAACTATATGGAACTAAGGGGACTATTTATGTGAATTATATGTAAGGTAACATTTCTGAAAAGCTAGCATGTGTGCCCCTAGATTTGGCACATGGAAAGGATCTACTTCCCTTTGTAAGGTTGTATTTCTTAAAAGACTACCTTAATTTACTTAGCAAAAGCACAAGATAGATGAGCAAGGTGAGGGTGAGGTGCTACACGTTGTCAAGCTTCCTTTCTAGTGCACCTGCTGGTACACTTCTGCATGCTCGAACACTCCCATAAGGGAGAGGGGGTTGATGGATCATTAAAGAAAAGGAGGTGTGAGGTTGATTGCCTTGGAGTTCCTGACAGAGCCCTAATGAGTTCCAATCTTCTCAAAGTGGGGGAGGTGGTTTGTCATCCCCACTAGGTAAGAGCACTGGTAGATCAGTGAATTTTTCAAGACATGCAGTTGCTTTGGACAAGGGGAAGGGTCAGAGTCCGACATTCAATCGGTAGGAGGTAGAAATCGAGACTCGCCAAAGAAAGACTTGGCCTCTTATGCAGACACTGTGTCTCAGAAACTTAGGAGTGGGTTTTCTCCGCATTCTATGGAGGTGTCTTGGGATGTTTGTGTGCCGATGTGGCCAAGAGAGAGGCAGAACCATCCAAGAGAGATCTGCATGAGAATGGTGTCGAACACACTACTACATGTTATCTACACTTTGACGTGATTAAGCTAGAAGTTGAGAGGCTCGCTAACGAGGGCGTTTAGTTAATTTGCACCAGTCAATTTCTAGAGCTGGGTGAGTTGCGAGAATAGTTAGAGACTTGGCAAGAGCTTTGTCTTGATAAGGGCCTGATAGATGCTATAGAGCTAGACTCAGAGGGCTTGAATGGATTTTTGTGGAAAAATAGAAGGAGGGGTACTCAGTTTAGGGCTAGTAGAATTGATAGTTTCTATTTCTCAGAAGAAGCTTGGTGGCTTTTAGCGCCAATGGAGGGCAAAGTTGCGGTTGGATGCAAGTCTCTCATATCACATTCAAATGGGATGGTACTTTTTTACTACAGGCTAGGTGAACAAATCATTTGATATGCCTTTTAAGTTTGATTGAAAGTTGTTATTCTCTTTGGGCTTCTGTGATGAAATGAAAAAAGTATGGAGGGGGGAAGATACCAATTCTGACCTAGGGGCGATGCAAAGAGGAAAAGAAGAGAATCAATGAGCAGTTGGTGACTTACAGGTCTCAGTTGAGAAGCCATCAATTCAAGACTTGAGGATCCTATAGTTTCCACCTTGCTAGTAGAAGTAGAAGAAGCTCTCGAAGTAGAGGAGTTTGAATGAGCATGGCTTCAGATTTGCCTTCTGTGGCTACCAAAGGGAGATTATCCATTGAGGTTTTTATTTCAAACGGTTAAGCACAAACAATCAATGGAAGCTATAGACAGAGTGGAGGATAGTCAGGGATATTTTTGTCATAGAATTCTGGCATGTGGCGGACATTTTTAAGAAGGAACTATCTAATGTAGTGGGCGGTTCAAGTGAAGTCTCTCGGGAATGGGCACTATGCCTGAATGAGGTGTTCAAGGACGTCCAGCCACAAGTGTCACCCAGGGAAGCTTTGGACTTACTATAGGAGGATAAAGCCCCCAGGCTAGATGGCCTTACTTTAGAGGATAAACCCATTCTTTGTTTCCTTCTAGAACCTCATTAAATGAGACTTTGTGGCAATGGCCAATTGGGCGATGCTGACTAGCCAATTAACAAAAGATGTCAATGTGGGTCTCGTCAAGATTTTTCCCAAGAGAAATAATTGGCTAAAGGTGAGAGATTGGAGGCCTATAACTATGCTAAACACTTCATATAAAATCATAGCTAAAGCTCTAGCTTGCAAGATCAGAGACATCTACATGAAAGTGGTTGAAACTTGATAGGAAGCAGAATGGATTTATCATGGGGCATGGCATTTATGAGAGCGTTTTGAAAGTCTCCTCTATGCTAGATTATTCCATAGCCATAGATCAGAGGTGTGTCTTGTTAGGCTTTGACTATGATCATGCCTATGATAGGGTACAATGGGATTTTATGCTAGCGGTGTTGAATAAGCTTGGATTTGGAGCAGCCTTTTGTCACATGGTGAGTGATTTTTTCCAAAATGCCTCGTTAGTAATATGCTTGAATGAATGTGCTGTGGGTTAATCCTCACTTTGGAGATCAATGAGGCAGGGGTGCCCCCTAGCGCCTCTTATGTTTGCAGTGTGTACCATCATGTTGCAAAGGGTTATAGGAGGGAAGAATTTAGGGGATAGTGCTCCCATCAAGGGACCAATTTTGCTCACAGCTGTTCATGGATGACATGGAGCCCTCACCCAAGAATCAAGAGATAGAATCCCAAATTTGTGTGGAGTTATCTAGAAGTTTTGCTTAGCATCCAGCTCAATTTGTAGTTTGGCCCAGGACATTTTGGCTTCGAACTAATTCAGGTCTTAGACCAGATTAGATGGATGCCTTTCCTATTAAATGGATCAAAAGAGGCATGGTGGTCAGATATTTAGGGGGGACGTTGGGTGTTGGGCTGATGCTTTGATAGGGGTATCATTGGTTCAAGGAAAAGATCTGGTCGAAAATGTGAGCTTGGTATGGTGCATGGAATGCCTGGATCATTATGGTCAAACATCTATTGTGGTGGTTTCATAAGTTTCATTGGCTAGAGATTGAAAAGATACTGAGAGATTTCATTTGAGTAGAGGATAGATAGCACAAGAAGGAGCATTATATTCCCTGAGATTCCTTGAAAGTACCAAAAGCTTCAAGGAGCCTTGGTGTCCTAGATGTAGATTTCAAAAATATATCTTTGCTTGGAAAATGGCTACCCTGTATGTTTATATGCAATGCTCCGTGGGTGCAATGTTGTAAATGGTTCTTGGAAAATGCTAAGAGAAGAGGGTTAGGGGTGTGGAAGGAGATGTCATGGTACAGTAAGCTATGCTCATGGTTTCCAATCAAAATCTAAGGCTTGGATATAATTGTTTGTCTAGTAAGTGCATGGAAAGCTTGCAACTAGTTAATGAAGTGGAAGGGGAGATTGGGTTTGAGAGGGAATGCTAGACTCCAAGAGGGGCTATGGTGGTCTTGGGCAATAACATACCAACGAAGAGCCCTGGTTTGGATTGATATCTTAACAACTAGGTACCTTTACAAAAATGGTACTAGATGTTGGTTTCATCTAAGGCGTGCTGGCTAGAGAACCTTGGGGGATTTGAGGGACAGATATGCCTTATCGATCAGAGAACCTTACCTGGTATAGTTGAACCTCTTTAAATTATTTAGCAACTTCATCATAGGCCTCTTGCAAGTCCCACCAGAGTATTTTTTTCTTTTTAAAGGATGGAGGACTTCCTCTTAAAATTTTTCAAGAGCCATGGCATGTTGCTTCTTTAGTGGCATGGTAATTTAGTTGTAGAGCATTGCGCTTGTCTTCCCAATATTTTGCCTTCTCTTTCTAATATCGCACATTATCATTCTCGCTGTGATCCACCTTGGCTGCAATCTACCCAATTTGCATCCTTCTTGCTCTCTTTTTTAGCTACATCCTTCTTGGATTTAAAGCTCTCTTACTATATGTGTGCATTGTACCTTCTCAACTGAGCTATAATATCATCTTTCTCAATCTTCAATGTGTTTTTCATCTTGTAAAGATTTTGATAAAGAACTTTCTTTTTTTCTCTCTAATCATCAATCTCTTTCATTTTTTCTAGATCGGCCTCTTCTTGGTATTGATCCATTCTAGTATCGTCAAGCCGCTAATGTAGGTGATTGACCTGCCTCTCTTTTTCTTCTCTTCTTTGCCTTTTGTTCCTGGCCATTTTTTAAGCTTCTCTTACTTGGGCCTTAGCGGCCTCAACTTGCTCTTGTGCATGCATAGCATTTGCTTCTACCTCCTCTACCATGGCTTGTACTAGCTCTAGCTTAGCCTCTACGTCCTCTTTGAGGATCTTCTCCTATTGCACTATTGGTGTTGCATGGGTGGCTTTCCTCTATAACTTCCTCATCTCCTTCTCATACTGGCTATGTCTCATGAATTCAAGATTGGAGGAAATCTGGATGGGAACTATGTCTCATTATTTTAAGATAGGAGCGGCTAGATGTTGAGCTAGAGGGATCCATTAGTGAGGGGATAGATGGCAAGCCAAAGGAATCCATTGGGGAGGGCTGGATTGCAAGCCAAAGGGATCCATTGAAAAGGGGTCAAATGGCAACTTTTGGAGCTCCTTTTGTCGAGAAAGGTCGATTGTAAGAGAAGATAGAAGTTGCAGGAGAGTTGCAGGAGGAGATAGAAGTTGTAGGAAGTTCAAGATGGTCGAGTGCAAGGGAGTGTGAAAGGGCATAAGGTTGAGAGCTACAACGGAGTGTGCTAGGGAGTAAGATGGTTGAGTGCAAGGTTGGAGTCAATTTAAGAATGCAAGGATGATGACAACCCAGCTTGCATGCACCACCGAGCTTGTATACAGAGTAAGTAGTTAATTACCATTGGGACTACATGTAGAGTAAGTGGAGCTAATAGTTAATTACTGATCAATCACCAAGATTGAATGTGGTGGCCCATCCATCGCAACTAGACAAATCAAATTTTGATTGATTAGTGGCTGAGTACAAGGGAGTGTGCAAGGGTGGCATCAAATTAAGAATGCAATGATGATTCAAACTACATCCACAATGACAACCACCATTGGGGTTGCAAGCACCACTAGGATTGCATGTAAAGTACGTAGAGCTAGCAATTAATTACCAAGTATTGAGACTTAATTTGGTAGCCTAGCCATTGGGAATGAATCCACCTGTTTGGCATACATTAGGCGCAAGGATGCTTGAATTGAGTTTGTGCAAGGGTGATGTGAATTGAATAATATAATGATGACTTAAACTATAGCCACGATGAAAACCATCAGACTTGCATGCACCACTGGGCTGTGTGCAAAATAAGTAGAGCGAGTAGTCACTTACTAAGTCCCGAGCTTAATTTGGCATCCCATTTTATTGGCATGCGTTGGATGCATGATTATTTGTACATGCCACTGGGATGGCATATGTGATTTATTCGACTCAAATCTAGATTGACTCTATGTAACTCATGATTATATGGACATGCCACCCCTAGTATGCATGATTAATTTGGCTCAAATTTAAATTGATTGATGGAAACTCGTGATCATTTGGATGCATGTATAAAAGAGAAATGGAAGCTTGATTCCACCCATTATGATGGGTTGCATGGAATTACTTGTCACCATGGTGGTTTGGTAGGTGAATGATGCGACTAGGACATATATGGCTTATCAATATGGCCCTTGCCCCTAAAGGGGCCCCCTTAAATTTGGTTTATTGAAGGTTGCTCGTGATTATTTTGACATTCCAATTTATAAAATGGCATGTGTTTGACTAGGAATTACTGGCTAATAATAGTTAGACACAAGCATAAATCCGCACCCTTGTCTCCATGCAAATTGCTATTTCTCCACTACTCATATTCTATTTCCCACTCCTTGTTGGTTCCCCTATTCGCCATATAGAACTCTATTTTTGTATTGCTCATGGATTATTTCTCTAGTCCTCCCCTGTTTTCCATGCCTTACTGTTACCAACATACCTACTGTTAGCAACATGCTTGCTATTACAAGCATGCCTACTGTTACCAACATCGTCCCTCTTCCATCTTCTTTCTCCTCCAAGGTGGTTGTGTTGCATTACACACATACTATAATGAGATTATAGTGCTATGTATTGCGCTCAGGCTTTGTGCTCTCCAATGGTTCTTGAGAGATCTCAAGGTCAACATGACCCAACCTATACTTAGGTGTTTCCTACGGATCCCATTTAGATGTCAATGAAGAAGTTTGCATTTTTATAGAAGAGTTCTCTCATTTTTATGGAAGGGTTGTCTCCTTTTGCCTCTTTTACTTGTTAGAATCCTTATTCCATTTATGTTTGACCTACTTCAAGGGCTTGCATGGTAGGACAATATTCCTTTTGAAGTGGAGCTTTGTTGGTGGGCTAGTATTCCTTTCAAAGTAGAGGTACCCTGCTTATGTCTGGCCTCTTTTGGGATGCAAACGGCCAATCGTAGAGCCCAAGATTGATCTAAAAATATCAATATTATGTTGCCAAATTTTCTAATAAAACAAACACATTTCTCTTTTCTCATGTACTCTTGCCAAATGGTGAATCAGCTTGGATTGTTATAATACAAATTTTGTAGTAGATTGTGATTTTGTAGTAGAGTATGGGGCAACAAAATTTGAAGTCAAGAGTAGATGGTTTGGGACACTACTTGGGTGCTAATGGATTTCTAGTATACCCCTTTAATTACTTGAGAGCCTCTATGAAATCATGCTCATGCTCTAAAAGTGCTAAGAAGTGCCCCAAAATTGCATTCCCGCCATAGTTGTGTTTGGGATGCTAAGGGATTTCTAATATACCCCTTAAATGCAAGTCATAATCTAGTTTTTTATATAATCAATAGATCATTAAAAAACTCTTAAATCCTAAAGTATGGGTGTCTTGCTGAAATCATGAGCATGCACTAACAGTGCCCAGTGTTCAAATAATGGTGAAAATGTGCATTCCAGCCACCATTGTAGTGATTAGGGTGCTAAGGAATTTCTAATATACCACTAGAACACATGTGACAATGTAGTTTTTGGTATTAGTGTCTATGCAATCACGGGCATGTACTAGAAGAGCTCTAAATTCTAAATAAATATCTATTGTAAGTATAACATAGCTCTAGGAAAAAAAGTGGCTGATTTACTTTTTTGTGCACTAAAGTAGTTATAAAAAAAGCAAAAACAACTTCTCAAATATCCAAATCAGCATGGTGGGCAAAGTGTGACCACTACATTGGCTTTAAAAATGCATGAACAAATGAAATGGTTGAAGAGTCCTCTGCACTATAAGCCAATGCAATGGGGTCGCACTATTCTACGAATTGCCATGTATTCCTATCTAGTAAAAGAATGGAGTATTGAGCTATGCATGGTGTTTAGGATGACTATATGCAAAGCTCACGTGTTGAGATATGTACTTGCATGTCAAGCTCTAGGTGTCTAGAATGATTGTATGCCCATGCAATAAAGGCCTTGTTTCATCTGCAAGGAACGGGGTCACACCAAGTCTGATTGTCCAAGAAAGAAAGGTTTCCCACAAGGACAAGCCTCTAAACCAAAACCAACTCCTATAGGAAAGCCTAAGATTGCTTATCAAGATTCTTTGACATGTATTTCTATTGTTCTTAGTACCTGCTCTCTATTTAATTGCAATTTTAATAATAAATTGTTTGGCCCTCGTGACCTTTTCTCAACTTATGGAAAGGTGAGGGAAAATCCACATTCTCTTTAATCTAGGAAGCTTTCACAATTTTGTAAATCACAAACTTGTGTAGAGGGTGGGGCTTTTTACCATGAAACCTAGCAATCACACCTACGAGGTGCAGCTTCGAACCCAAGAGCAATTTTGAGATCGCAAGATGGATGACCTTCCAATCAAGATTCAAACCTATGATGATATTTTGATGCGCTACGTTATGCACTTGGATCATGTGTTGTGCATTGAGCTCTTCATGGTGTTTAGAATGATTACTCCAACAACTTTTGATAGATTGCATCTCATCATTATGCCAGTGTGGCAATGAATATGCTTGGAAAAAACCTAGTGAGAGCACATTCTAACTTAAATTTGAAATCTCCCCTGCTAGGGCATTGCAGTCTGGTGCAATATGGCCCCCAAAAAGCTCCAAAAGTAGTTTTGCAATTGGCTACACCTGGTTATACATAAGCACTTTGTGTTAACTTATGTATAATAGTAGTCACTGATAGTGCTCTATCCGGGATACTATTATTTGGACCACCTGATCGTGCACCTACCTAGCTAGTATCTTTTGGAAAATGCAAGAGATATTAAAACTTGTAGGATAAATGTCGACATAGGCTGTCGACATAGGCTGTAATGAATTTTAGACTAATGTGTCCTTCCAATTCAATCAATTGAACATGTAAAACAAAGTCTACCAATGACAAAAGAAACCTCAAGGATGAGGAGATGATATGTAGGATGGCGATGGAGATGGCTGCGGTGATGTTGACGGTGGCCTCGAGTCCCTCCCCCTATGTTTAGGCTCTTAGAGCCAAGGACAAATTTTAGTATGAAGGAATCACTATTGAAGACAGAGGTGAGTACTGCACAGGCCAACACAGGCCAACAACATCACACTCTACCCCCAAAGCTCAACAGGAGCTCAACACCTAGGACAAGGTGTTGATGGGAGAGGTGTCTTACCTATTTCCCTTTCGGACAAAGTCCTAGATTTGGGTAACATCAGAACCTTTCATACTGTGGCTAGAGAAAAACTCATCGTGCTCCAATTTCTCTCACATCAAAGAAGATATTCTGCCATCTGAGAGAAATGGACTCAAGATTGCCTTGGCCTAAGGTGGAAGAGGGGGGGCACGCTTGCCCTTTGTACATGTTTGCAGCTTAAAAACAATGAGGGGGGTTCTTCTCCCTTCTTGCAGGAGTGCATTCTTATTTTTGCTTTGCCTATGTAGATTAGTCCATGGCCAAGGGAGTTCTACACAAAGCAAACTCTGATAGCTCCTGTCCTCAACATGGCGATGAAGACCAAATATTTCTTTGACATGCAGACAAAAAATCTACAACAGATGCTCTTGACTCAAGCAAAAGTCAAGCCCTTGATGCAGGTAAAAACAAAATCAAAGGAACTCGGTCTGCAAGAGATGGTAGTGACAAGAGTGGCTCAAAATCTAGTGACAAACAAAATAGAGACGACGCCGAACCTACTAAAAAAAAGAATTCTTTGAGGATAGAATAAATTCTCAAAAGACACAAGGAAGCAAAGATGTACCCTCCACTAGCACACAAGAAAAGAATAGTGCAAAGGGAAAGGTTGATCAAGGATTTGAAGGAAGAGAAGGAGTTACTATTGAAAGAACATGAGCCATTTCGCGTGAGGAATACCAACTTGATCTAGGTAAGAGTATCATAGATTTCCTAAATGATAAACTTCTTTCAAACTCTGTAGCATCATGCTCTAGTAGGCCATCTCCTTGGTGCCTGACCCCCCATGGCTTTCCTTAAAACATGGATTAGAAATGAATGTCACTAACGTAAGATTCTTGAGAAAAGGATTCTTTGTCTTTTTGTTTGAAAGACTAGAAATGGCTACTAGAGCCTTGCAACATGGACTCTGGACTGTTAGGCACTAGCCACTTTACTGGGAATGGTGGTCTCTTGACTTTTCTATTGATACCTCCAAGTCCAACTAGAATTCCACTGTGAACTCCCAGATTTGCCTCTATCTCTATATAATCAAGTGTCTTTCTTATGTGGGTTAGGTGAGGTGCTGGGAGTGGAAAGGAGAATTTTATTAACCCCAAAGGGAATCCTCAGCTCTACATCAAGTTATATATAGTAGAGGAGCTCCCTAAAACTCTCATACTTTTGAACAAGATTGGTAGTATCTTCAAAGAGCAGCCCCTGTTGTATAAAAATTTACCAAACCTTAACTTCTTGTGTTGCCTTTCTAGTCGTGGGTAAAAACTTCCCTTTAAAAGGAGGAGCAAGCCTAAAGAGGAAGCTATCCCTTCTTTCAAGCAACCCACTCCTATAAAGAGGTGGGTGCCCAAGGCTCCAGCAAGTGCTGAGAAACCAACATAGGAGGTGGTCCCTCCCTCCAACAGCAATGTTACTATAGAAAAGGGAAAAGATCAAGTAACCCCATCATTTGGTTCTAAAGACTCTTTTGAGGCTCTGGTGGTGGATATAGAGACTGATGAATGGATTAGACAAAATCAAGGAACAAAAGATGATGTTACGGTAGATGTAGGATGGTCCAAGGAATTTGAGAAAGATTCCAATAGAGAAGATGCAATGGAAGGAGATGGGTTGAGTGAAGAGGAATCAGAGGATGAACAGGTACAGGTCAGTGCTGATAGTAAGGATATCATTGTGCAAGGTAAGGCCTTCACAACTATTCAAAATAAAAGAAGGAAGTCTCGAGAAAAGGCAGCATCCCCTCAAGTTAATAGCCCCAATCCCAAAGCTAAAAAGGGGCACAAAAAGAATGCCAAAAATGTTTTATCTTTCTTGACTCTTAATGTTAGGGGTCTAACTAAATCCTAGTAGGGGAGAGGAAATGGCTCATTGGCTTAGAGCTAAATCCCTCTCTCCTACTTTCTTACCATTACAAGAAGTTAAGATTTTTGGATTTAGTTTAGAGAGTAGACGTAAAGCCATACATAGAAGGAGAAACTGGTATTACACCACTCATGAGGGAGGGAAAGGTGGCACTAGCATAGGGGTACGCTCACACTAAAATGTAGGGGTATCTCGGTTTGTCTCAGATTCTCAGTGTAACATGACCTTAAAGGGATTTCTTGGATTCTCCACCCAGCCACGATTCCAGAGTCCTCCCTGTAGCCTATCTGCATGAACTCTTACCCTCAGTTCCTTCTCTTTTTGTGGAGCCTCCCTTTAGAATCTCCCCTGAACCCAATGCTTGCCACTTGGAGCCCCCAATTGAGTGCCACTTGTCCATAATGGACCTTAGAACCTTATTGCCCTTTAGGCCTTAATATTGCACTCCCTATTGATGCAAGCACTGTCGAGCCCTTTGGTTTCCCACTTCACCGTAACCACACCAGACAATGCCAGGATTATGGCTGACGTAACATTTCCTTCCCCTTAAGAATGGTTTATGTCCTCAAAAACAAAATTGGGAAACCTCCTCTAGAGATTGCTTACCCTTTCCCATGTTGAACTCTCTTTAGATCTATCTTTCCACTTAACCAGACGTTCTTGCCATATAGTATGTCACGTTCTTTTTTCTTGTCTATCTAAAATTCTTTCTGGTTCATGTGGTAAAGATGCAGGTTCAATGACTTCAACTAGGACTTCATTTCCAATGAGATTATCATCATCTCCTAATTTTCTTTTTAGCCTACTAACATGAAAAGCTGGATGTACTCTACATCCCTCAGGGATGGCTAATTTGTAAGCAAGTTCTCCAATCCTCTTAAGTATTGTGAATGGTCCACAATACCTAGGAGACAACTTCAAACATTTACCTATCTTTAGAGATTCTAAAGATTTAGGTACCTTAAGGTAGACTTTCTCATTTACTTCAAACTCCAACTTTCTACGGTGGGGGTTTGCATAACTTCGTGCTCTATCTTGAGCTCTTCTTGTGCTATCTTTAGCTAATTTAAGCATTTGATTCATATCTTCAAGAAAGTCTTTGGCCGTTTGAACCTTCTCTTTTTCGAGTCCCATTGTCATTGGGGCTCTTGGTTGAAATCCATACATCATCATGAATGGACTAAAACCTGTAGCTGAATGTTTGTCACTATTATATGCAAATTCTAATATGGGCAGATATTGTTCCCAATTAGTTTGTAGTTTACTTACATATGCTTGAAGCATATCCTCAATGATCTGATTGACCCTTTCAGTTTGACCATCACTCTGTGGATGATCCATGGTGCTCATATTCAATGACGTTTCCAACCTCTTAAACACAGCCCTCCAAAAATGGCTGTTAAATTTGCTATCCCGATCACTAACAATACTGACTGGTAGCCCATACAATCTATAGATATGCTCCACAAATAGCCTAGCTAGTTTTAGAGTTTTAACATCTTCACTAACAGGAATAAAATGAGCCATCTTGGTCAACCGATCCACAATTACCCACACAGAGTTGTGCCCCCTCTGTGTCCTAGGTAACCTACAATGAAATCCATGGAGATGCTTTCCCATTTGCCAGATGGAATCTCCAATGGGTGTAGGAGACCTCCTACCTTAAGGCATTCAGCCTTATTGACCTGGCATTTTTGGCACTTCAATACATAATCTTGGACGTCCTTATCTATTCTAGGCCAAAAGAATTGTCTTTTCAGAAGCACATATGTCTTATGAATTCCCGGGTGTCCATCACTCGGACTATCATGACATTCAAAAAGGATTTGGCACCTAATGTCATTATCATCCGGGACACATACTCTACCCTTGTAGAGTAGGTAGCCATCTTCAATAGTATATTTTTTCCACTTGAGTCCTTTATCACCAACTTGTGGTGTGTCGCCATTTTTATGCAACTCCTCAATGAAAGCCTCTCGACTAGTTGGATCCCTATTTTTAATTGCTTTCCATATTTTAGAGAAGTGAGGATCAAACTCACATTTCCCCTTTAAGGACTCTAGGAAATCATTTTGAAATTGAGTAAAACTCAATTCATTAACAATTGGCATTCAGCTAAGAGAGTCTGCTACCACATTGAACTTCCCTTTCCTATATATCAAACTCTTGCATTAACTCAGCCCATCTAGCTTTTCTACCTTTAAGCTCTGGCTGAGTACAAATCCACTTAATGCTCTCTTGATGAAAGATGATCTCAAATTTTGCACCATATAAGTAGTGCCTCCACTTTTTTAAAGCATAGGCTATAGCATATAGTTCCTTCTTATATGCCGAGTAATTCCATTGGGCATGATCTAACTTTTTGCTTTCAAAAGCCACTGGTTGACCTTTTTGTATAAGTACCACCCCAACAGCAAAATCCTTGGCATCTGTCTCAACCATGAATGGTTCATTGGGATCCACTACTTTTAAGACAGGAGCTGCCGCTATAGCTACCTTTAAGTTTTCAAAACTTCTCTTTTGAGGTTCATCCCACATGAAGTTGCTTCCCTTCCCCTTAAGCTGGTCTGTTATCGGAATAGCAATCCTAGCGTAATCTTGGATGAATCTCCTATAGAATCGTGACAAACCTAAGAATATCTATAATTCTTCTAGATTTGTAGGATGTGGCCATTCCAATATGGCCTTTACTTTATCAGGGTCCATATGAATCCCTTCTTGGGATATTATATGTCCCAAGTATTTCACTTCTTTTGCAAAGAATCCACATTTGGATTCTTTAGCAAAGACTGAATTATCTCTAAGCAGCTGGAATACTTTTCACAAATGTTCCAAATGCTTTTTCCTAGTTTTACTATAAATAAGGATATCGTCTAAAAATACTACAGTAAATTTCCCTAGATATGGCCTTAAGACACTATTCATAAGTGTCATGAAAGTTGCTAGAGCATTTGTTAATCCAAATGGCATTACTTTAAATTGATAATGTCCATACTTAGTAAAAAATGATGTCTTAGGGACATCCTCGTCCCTAATTCGTACTTGGCGATATCCTGATCTTAAATCAAATTTAGTAAAATATTTTTCCCCTTGCAATTGAATAGTACCATCCTTTTTCTTTACCAGAAAAACTTGTGCAGACCAAGGTGAGCTACTTGGTTGGATTTGGCCCTTCCTAAGATATTTCGTTAACTGTCTTTTGACCTCACGTTTGTCCATTTGACTAAGCCTATACGGGGGTCTACAAATAGGGGTAGATCCAGAAATCAAATCTATTTTATGATCTACTTCTCTCTCAGGAGGTAAACCATCAGGTAAATCAAACGGAAAAACATCTTTAAATTCAAACATTAAATCATTGAAAGAAGATTTATACTTTTTAACATTATCAAAAACAACATTACTTCTTTCCGATGCAGAAGCCATAAAATCACCAATAAAAGTAAGTCCACAAAGATATACCTCAAATTTTTCTTCTTGGTGTAGTAGTCATTCCAATTCCATCAAACAAATAAGAGGAGAGTTAGGCACATCATGTTCTCCTTGAATCTGGAAGACTCTATCCTCTTTTTCAAACATAATGGAGTTATTAAGATAACTCCTCTGTAAGCTATGCCCAAGACTATACAGCCATTCTCGACCAAGCACTACATCTATTCAGTTGAGATGATGCATGATTTGGAAATCCAAGGCATCCTAATAGCCTTGAATATCCACCTCTACACCATGTATCATGGTGTCCCAAACTTTTTTATCACTACCCTTTGCCAAGGAGACCACATATTTATGGGCACTATGACTCTCAGGCAATTTTAATTTCTTAACTAATGAGTAGTTTAAGAAATTATGTGTTGCACTATCATCGACCATCACTTTTACTCTTTGCCCCTTAATTTTTCCATGCATCCTCATTAAATCATGAGGACCAAAGGTGGGCTGCCACATTGTCAATGATAGACACCACATGTGGGTGCTATCCTCATGATAGACCTCTACCTCAGTGTACTTTTCAGTGCCATTAAGCGGCAACACTTGCACCGCATGTACTTGTCTTTGTGGAGGTCTATTTGGGGCTTTACCTCCCACTGGTTTACTTTTACGGAAGTTCCAAGCAGCATGGTCTTTGCCCAAACATTTGAAGCAAACATTTTCTTGCCTGGCCCTTTCATAATCCTCTTTCTTCAAGAGAGGATAATTTTGTGTTTGAGGTTTCTTAGGTGGTGCCTAAGGAACTTCCTTCTTAGAGTGCCTCTTCCTTTTCAAATTGGGAAATTTATTGAGCTTTGGAACAAAACTTTTTTGCTATGAAGTTCCAACTTTGAATTTCCCCGTCGTATCATCGTATATTTGGACATACTTAATAGCTTCCTCGAAGGTTTTAGGAGAATTTCTTTTCACCTCAACCTTATAAGGGTCTTTGAAACCTCTCACAAAACCCCTTATCTTTTGGAATTCATCAATTCCCTTCAGCTTAAGGACTGCCTCCCTATAGTTTGCTATGTACTCGACTAGAGTGTTTTTACCCATAGTGCTATTGTCCTAAGCCTCCCATGCTCTTTCTAATTCATTTTCCAATAAAAGCTCTTTTAGGAAGGCTTGTTCAAACTCAGTCCAATACCTAGGAATTCTATCACTCTCCCTGAGGCTCATCCACCATTTATAGGCTTTATTTCCAAGGGAAAGACTTGCTTCCACGACTTGATTTTTAGGAGGTGTATTTTTGCAAGAACGTATTAATCGCATCTTTATTACGCTCCTTTTCTTCCCCATTGAAAATTGGCAGTTTTAAGTCCTTAAGGATGTTCGAGGTTTCTCTAAGTCGAGAGGCAGACCTCTCAACTTGATTAGGAGGAATCAATGATTTTTCACTAATAGATACTGATTGAGAATCAACTATCTTAGTTATAGCTTCAGCTGGGGTTTTTAGTGTTTCATTGATAACTCCTAGCTGTGTTTCTATATTTTGCATTCGAGTCTCAAGTTTAGTGAATTATGTATATGGAATTCCATAATCCCCGTAATCAATATCCTCCATTTCCACATTATCCTCTTGAGTTTCAATTTATACCTCCTCATGTGTTTCCTCTCCAACTATTGCTTTTCCCTTTCTAGCCCTTTCCTCTGCCTCCCTAATCATACCATCCCTTTCTGGAGTTGTCATTTTAAAGATGTATATTTTCTAGAAATTATAAAGCAAAGCGCTTTATGTCAAAGAGAAAAATGTGATGCCCACTTCCCTGGTATTTGTTCGAGGTGTTGGATTTGTCTTCAAAGTCGTCTCGCTTTCTTTGATTCATGGACTTGCCTTTCAATTCCTCTCTTTCCCTTTTTTGGATCTCAAACTCCTCGGTCTTTGACTTGAAATTGGTGAGGCTAAAGGTTGGAGAACCTTAGGATCTTGAAAGAGAGAAAGGGGTAAAAAGGTCCTTAGATCCTTTGGAAAAAGAGGGGAGGTCTTAAACTATGAAGAGGGGTAAAAAAAGAGGGATGACGTGGGTTTTTTTCTAAAGGTCAAAAGACCTTAGATGATGTGGTGTTCAATGAATCTCCAGCATGCAGGTCGATGAACAAACAAAGGCACCGATTTGCTTTCAATTGTCTATCAAAATCCGTAAGCTGCCCCTGGAGTTTAGACCTCTAAGAGCCTTAGTCATCAAAGGCTGCAGTACTGACACCCTCTCTGGTCTCGGTCCCGTAGTGATGACAATGGTTGCACGTAGCCTTGGAAATTGAAAAGCTTTAGACCCATAGCCTTCATAGGCTTGCAACACTCCTGAGTCCCACAGCACAATTGTGTTTGACAGTAGGCTAGTACTAGTGGCCTACTAGTACTACATGACAATGTGCAAGCGGCAGTATGCACAGTTCTCCAAAGATCATCGCCCTAGGCTACTGTAGCACTGTTGCGCCATTGAATTGCTACTGCCATTGAACTGTGCCATTCTATGAATCTACAGTGTACACTATAGATATAAACAATGCGTGCACGGCTCCAAGCATGAAGGTCTTTTCTTGACGCTCGTAGCCTTGTATTTCTTGATGCCGTTACTCTCGTCCCCTTCGCTTTCACCTTCCCAAAACTCCCCTTCGCTCTGATACCACTGTAACATGACCTTAAAGGGCTCTCTTGGATTCTCCACCTAGCCACGATTCTAGAGTCCTCCCTGTGGCCTACCTATGTGAACTCTTACCCTCAGTTCCTTCTCTTTTTGTGGAGCCTCCCTCTAGAATCTCCCTTGAACCCATTGCTTGCCACTTGGAGCCCAATTGAGTGACACTTGTCCATAATGGACCTTAGAACCTTATTGCCCTTTAGGCCTTAATATTGCACTCCCTATTGATGCAAGCATTGTCGAGCCCTTTGGTTTCCCGCTTCACTGTAACCACACTAGACAAAGCCGGGATTATGGCTGACGTAACACTCAGAACATATGGATATCTGCTAAAATGTTCAATGAAGGGTAAGGATTTCTCAATCATATCAATATATGCCCCCAACTATGCTATAGATAGAAAGTTAATGTGGGAATCTCTTGATGTTGTAGAAGGCAAAGTTATTGCCCTTGGTGACTTTAATATGGTAGAAAGAAAAAGGGATAGATGGCTTAAAGAGGGGCTGAATTAGCTTCCTGGGAGGAGCTCAAATATTTACTACAATTGGTTGACACTAATATTGATGGAGATTATTCTTGGTGCAATGGTCAAGTAGGTGACTATAGAAGGGAGGCTAGACTTGATAGATGCTATGTCACCATCCTTGCAATTTTCCAATCTACCGAACAACCTCACTCCTTAACCTCTACACAGCCTTCTACTTCACAGTCCACTCCATTAGTTACTCCTACCCCAATTGACCCATCCTCCTCTCCACTCCCAAACATATCACAACACACCACCTCCACTCACACACAAGTAGGGTTAGTTGACATCCCAATTGGAGAAGCCTTAGATGATTGACCCACTAACTATGCTCTCGATCAGGTCCAAAGAATATTGAGGCTAGCCCATTTTGAGGACATACAATTCCCTTCAGAGCATCCCACCAATGAATTGGACAATTTTCCAATTGGTGGGTATGATCATTCAACAGAAGTCCTTCTCTCAAATCCCCAATGGTACCAAATCATCAGCCATGTGTGGTCATTCAAAGATATTACCAAGTTAAGTCTTTGGAAGGGGAAACTGCAAAGTTTTGACCTCAAGGATGTTGATTACGGAAGTCTAGCCAATCCATTCGTGGTGCCAAGCCAATCCATGCGAGAACAGAGGCAGCTATACGGAGTTCCAAATGTCTCCTGGCTTCCATTTTGGATACCGATGCAAGGTTGCAACTAGCGTGCAAAAGCCCCTTTTTGAACCAGTCCCAATTTTGGCAAATCTATTGCTCTGCCAAGTGCAACCCACAGAACCACCCTCTATATATATGCCTTTGCCTCACCTGTGGAAGTGGATTTTTTTCACGTAGTTGAAAGAGAATGATCCTGATGTATTATACAACTTGCCTCGTTTAAATTCCCCATAGTAGCCTCGACACCAGCCCTCATCTACCATATGCAACACTTCATTGAACCATTTGAAGTCATCCCTGATCTAGTTGTGGTCACATTTATCCTTTTTTTTGGGCTACTCATAATTTTTATCTGCAACATTTTGGCCTACCGACAATAGGTGGAAGAACCATACCAACAATTTCTGCAACATTCTGGCCTACCGACAATAGGTGAAAGAACCATAGCTCAAAATTTGATAGGAGTTGTTTTTTGACCCCAATAAATGAATCAAATCATATGGCTCTATCTTTGCATGTGCAACCTCCATGCCTACCACATAAGAGCATTCAAAGATATTTTCACACACATTTTTTGGTGCCGCATCATCCTTTTTGTCCCATCTCTCAAATATTGCTCAACCACCACCCCATCATTCAATCCATATCACTACTGCCTCCATTGCCAAGTCTTGTTCCATGGATGGGTAAACTACAAGAAGGGGGATATGTTAAGTGCATGGGTTGACACTACCACATTTTGCACCTTCCAATGTAATTCTATAGTCCAGGATTTTGCTGGAGCTGTCTTGGATCCATACCAACCCAAGAGGGATGTAAAAATACAAGAATAGAGCACCAAGAGGTAGAAATGGAAGAGAGAATATGGTTTTCCCTCCCTTCAAAAGGTGACTTGTATAAAAGGCCAAAAGCCAAACTTTGATCTTCAGTTGTTGATTGCAAGTTAATAGAAGCTCTCTCTTCCTTTCAATGATATTGTTCTTTTGTGCGAGCGTGGAACACAGGGTTCTTTGCAATTGCCATGCAACTCTAATTGTCACATGATAACTACGTGGGCTTGTTTTGCACTGCACCCATGTCTCCCAAAATCCTCCTTAACCACACTGCCTTGCAAGAAGCAAAGCATGCAGATTTGTACTCAGCCTCGGTAGAAGAAAGAGCAACTGTGGGTTGCTTCTTGCTAACCCATGACACAGCTCCAGATCCGAGTGAGAAACAGTAACCTGTCACTGATCTCCTACTGTCCACATCTCCTGCCCAATTCGAGTCACAGAATCCGGTCAAGATGTTGCCCTTGGTATAGGTGATGCCATAATCAAGTGTGCCTTTGATGTATTTCAGCACCCGCATCCCTGCCCTCCAATGGTTCTCCCGGGGCTTATTGGAAAACCTGCTTAGTACACCATTCGCAAAGCTGATGTCCGGCCATGTGTTGCACAGGTAAATCAAACTGCCCACAAGCCTTCTATACTTTGCTTCGTCCACCAATGGTGATGAATCCTCATTTGAGAGCTTCACATCAACCTCCATAGGGGTACCAACTGTCTTGCACTCAGCCATGCCAAATGCCTTCAGTATCTCTCCAGCATACTTCAGCTGTGAAATGAAGATCTGTTTCGGCTCCTGCCAAACTTCAATCCCCAAACAGAAATGCATTAGTCCGAGGTCTGCTGTCATTTCAAACTCTCTTCCTAGCAAATGCTTCGTTTACCAGATCTTCTCTTCATGGTTCCCTGTTATGACAAGGTCATCCACATAAAGGACCACGATCATACATCTGCCTCCTTCTCTGAAGATATACAAATTTGCACCAATTGGGCTCCTCCTGAACCCGTTTTGCATAAACTAGACATCAATTCGCTGGTACCACGCTCGTGCGGCTTGTTTCAGCCCGTAAAGTGCCTTCTTCAGTTTGCAGACTTTACCTTCTGAACTGGGGATCACAAAACCTAGTGGTTGTTCCACGTATACCTCCTCCTTGAGATCTCCATTCAGAAAGGCAGATTTCACATCCATCTAAAACACGGGCCAACTTCCCTGGGCAGCTAAATGCAAAACTCTGCGAATTATGGTTAGTCCAGCTGTGGGAGCAAAAGTATTTTGATAATCGAAACCATGTACCTATGCGAATCCTTTTGCCACGAGCCGAGCCTTGTGAGCCTTGTACTTATCCAACGTGCCGTCAGACTTGTACTTGGTCTTGTACACCCACTTGGTGCCGATTACCTTGCGTTTTGGTGGTCGATCCACAAGGTCCTAAGTGTTGTTCTTCATTATGGAGCCATACTCCGACTGCATAGCCTCCATCCACCTAGCATCACCTTGTGCCTCTTCAAGACACGTGGGTTCATCAGCACGGATCACTTCTGTCATTAAACAATAGTTGACCAAGTGTCCCTGTGCCCTTCTTTGCTTCTCTAATCTCTTGGACCGGCAGTGTTTGGATGGTTCCTCCTCAATGGCTGGAGGTTCTCTACCATCCAAAAGCTACTTTACCCACTTCAGGAATGGCCATTGCCGTTGTGGTTCTGCTTGCTCTTCTTCATGTTCTTTATCTTGAATCCTCCTAAGCACCGTTGGGGGATTTCGGTCTACTGTTGGTGGTGGTACTGGATGGATATCCTAGTCCTGGTTGTCTGGGAAGGAAGCATCCTCCTCCAATTGATGCGGCTATTCTGAGAAGACCACATCGCGACTTATAATTACCTTCTTTGTAACAGGGTTATAGAGACGGTAACCCTTCGCCTCTTCACTGTAGCCCAAGAAAATACACTTCCGGCTCTTTGGTTCCCATTTGGTCCTGGTAGCATCAGGGACATGCACAAAACAGTCACTTCCAAAAACTCTGAAATGTGCACCTGAAGGTTTCTTACTAGAAAAGGCCTGCAGTGGAGTCATCCCGTTCACAGTCTTTGTGTAGCTATGATTGAGAATGTAAACTGCAGTGTTACATGCTTCAGCCCAGAAAGTCTTTGGCAAATCTTTCCCTTTCATCATACTCCGACTCATTTCACAGATGATGCGCATCTTGCGCTCTGCTACTCCATTTTGCTATGATGTATGTGGCGGGGGTTTCTGCCTCTTGATCTCGTGACTTTTGCAGTAACTCTCGAATTCAGTCGATGTGAACTCTCCACCTCTGTCTAATCTCAATTTCTTCACCTTCCTCCCCAATTCTTTCTCGACCATTACATGCCATTCCTTCAACCTACTGAAAGCCTCGTCTTTAGCCTTCAGGAAGTATATCCATATCCTTCTACTGTAGTCGTCAATTAGCGTCATGAAGTAGTAGGAACCACCCAAAGCTTCCGTCTCCATCTTTCCGCAGAGGTCCGTGTGAACGAGCTCTAGAGGAGCCTTTGCCCTGCTGGCCTCTTTAGGAAAGGGATGCCGATGCTGCTTGCCCATCATGCAAGCTTCACATACATCGGGCAGATCTGAAATTTCTGGTAGGTGGGCAATCATTCCACTTTTATGCATCTCCTTCAAAGAACTAAGGTTTAGATGACCAGACCTCTCATGCCACAGCTTGGTGTTCTTCACATCTGCTTGAGCACTGAAAGCTGAGAGTTCGTAGATGTTGTTGCGTCGTGTACCTTTACTAATGACCTTCCCTTGAAGATCCACTATTTGTGCGCCATTCTTATCGAAGTGAACTTTGAGGTCCCAATCCATGATCGCAGAAATGGACAAGAAGTTCCTCTTGATATCTGGCACATAAAGAACATTGGACAACTATTTTACAACTCCATCTGACTTGAGAGCAATCGTACCTTTTCCTTTTGCTGGACATTTTGCATCATTGCTGACTGCTACCAGGATGTCATTCCCTACTGGCTGTACAGAGGTATACCAATCCTTCCGATTGGTCATGTGGCGCGATGCACCACTGTCAATGATCCAAGGTTCATCCGCAGGTACATGAACTGCCTCCGTGCAAATCTCCTCAATTGCTACGAACAGCTCTACTGGTACTGCCTACACGCTGTTGCTGGACTCTTTCTTTACTCCGTTCTTCTCATCTATAATCTTCTTGCGGCACTCATTTTGCTTGTGCCTTGCCTTGTTGCAATAGAAGCACTTGATCTTCTTCTTTCTCTTTTTATCATCAGAAGAAGATGGGTTACCAGAGTCCTTACCCTTACCTTTCTTTGATCCAGTCCAAAAAGTCGAATCTTCTCCAGTCCTCATCTTTTGATGCATCTCCTCCTCCAGAAGCATCGCGCTGAAATCCTCGAAGTTGAGGGGTAGATTTCTGTTCTGCATATTCAGCACCGTAACAAGACCGTCGTACTTTGGTGGGAGAATACGTATACACCTTCGTGCTAGATTCTCACTAGTGATGGTGATGCCAATCGCAGTCATCTGATCACACAGATGCTTCACCCTGGTGATGAACTTCTCTGCCGCTTCAGACTTAGACAGCTTCTCGTTTGCAAGTTGAGTCTCTAGATTCTGAATTCGCGTCTGATTCGTGGTCTCGTACTGATTTTTCAAGACCGTCCATGCCTCGTCCGCTGTGGTGACATGTTGAATTAATGCCATGACGTAATCACTGACACAGCAGACAATAGAACACAATGCATCTGCATTTCTTCTTGTCCACACGAGAATCTCATCCACAGTTGGTACTATCTAGTGTCCTGCATTGGCTGGATCCGGTCTCACAACCGGCCTCACATCCACCCTAGTAGCAGTGTCCCAAAGCTCGTATGCGCTTAGGATGGTCTTCATCTTGAACTTCCAGAGTGGATAGTTAGAGCTGTCCAACTTTCCGCTTTCACCGAACGGTGGGATTCGCAGTCTTGTCGGCTGGGCCATCTCTCACAATCTGCTCGCAAACAGAAACACACTACCAAATCTTCTTGCTAGAGTCCAGGCTCTGATACCATGTAAGAAAATAATACAACGTCTGTGCTCAACAGATAACAGGATCTCGTACGCAAGAGAGAAAACCAGATAGTATGGAGAATAAAAAATTTGGTTACTGTAGATCTGATACAATAGATGGCGCTGCCTCCCAACCATGCGCTCCTGTGAAAGAAGCTTGGATGGCAAGCTGGAAACAGTAGAGGATGGAGGCTGGATGCTAAGGAATCATGGTTGATGTAGCCAGTAATGAAATGGGCTTCACGAGCTTGCTCTTATATAGCCACCAGTCATAGTCGGTTAGGCTCAATTGGGTGACCGACCCAGCCCACCCAAAATGGTCGACTAGGGGTCGGTCCCGAAATAGGCCACCAACCACATGAAAGAACCGGTGCGCAAAATAGAGTTGGCCCACAGCCATCTGGGGTCATCTGGGACTCCAAATAGGCCCTGCAACCTGAGAGTGTGTTGCTCGGGGAAAGCTTCGTCTACCCTCAGTGCGGTCAGTCATGGGATGCCTTCCCACACTTGCATGTAGCCTAGTTGGTAGTGTGCCAACTCCATCTAGCCATTAGGCCACACATGGCCCCCATCTGGTGTCAAACCACGACCTATCGGATAACCGAGCTACTCAAATGCCTTCTCCTCATATGGGGGGCTTACAAGTAGAGTTAGTTGGTTCCCACGTAGTTACATGAGAGTGGAGCATTGATATCTAACACTTGTTGCCCGTCGTTGGGCTGGTCAGAGGATGCGATGAAGCTCGTGAGGCTATGTGGTGCTCTGTGGAGATGGAGGTCAGCCTTGGAAGCTGCAGGTTGGCAGTCATTTGATGAGAGCTAGAGTTTGCAAGTCATTGTGCATCTTCTAGTTGGTCAACCGCAGTTAGGAGCTTGGCTCTAGCTAGGTGTTGCAAGCTGTAGATGGCGGTCGATGGAGACATTCCATGTAGACGCAATTGTTCAGGATGGAGGAGCTATTGAGCACTATTGGCAGCTGGGAGCTTGTTGAGAAATTGTAGAAGTTGTGCAGAGCATTGGAGAGATAGGCGCTTGCTTGTTGACAAGTGGTTGAGGAGGCGATGCTCGTAGCGGGAGCCAGTGGAGAGGTCGCGCTAGCTGTGAAGACTTTGAGTAGTTGTTGGAGTTCACTTTTGCTGCAGAAGCCGGTCAGTTGGCGGTGCTCTTGTCGGGTTGCGGTGAAGGAGGCGGGTGATGAGGTCGATGCAACTGCTCGTTGTGCTGCTAGGAAGAGCCATTGAAGGAGTAGGCTTCACACGAAAAGTCAATGCTACCAAGTATCTGTGTTGAAGGAGGCGGCCATGTATGTTGGAGGCTCATGGAAGCAGCGTGGTGCTTTAGTTGAGGAGCTACTACCATGGGGGTTACCTTCTTGATGGATAGGCTGCACTTCAGAGGTCATGGACGTAGAAGCTCATTGAGCTTTTTGCTTGTCGATGGTGGCAACTGTAGTTGCCTTCATTGAAGGAGCTTCTTCTCTTGTGCACTAGCTTGTGAGGCGTGTCACTAGCTTGTCTATCTCTGTAAAAAACTAGAGAATCCTAACTCTCACAAAGAAGAGATCTCTCTCAAGAAAGGACATATCTTTCTTTCCATAGCTCGGAATGATGAGCTCTTTGAACTGAAATGGAGAGGAGATTGAGCTCTACGATGAGAGCTTGAGAGGATGAAGAAGGTGCCTCAGATGGAGGGCTTATTTCCTTGACGGAGCGAGGGATTGTGTGCCTTGACGAAAGCAAGGGCTTAACGCCTTGATGGAGCAAGGGCTTGACTCTCTCTGACGAAAATCTCTCTCAATGGAAGATGCCTCACGGAAGGAGGGCTTGATACTCATGAAGGGAGTGGAGTACCATTGGCTCTAATACCATGATAGCGGAAGTGAGAGAGGAGTGCACACGATATAGCTACCTGTACACTAAGTGTATTAACAATGAACATGAAGATATACATGTGAACCCCTTAGGGTTAGGGTTAGGGTTAGGGTTAGTCTTTATGCCCTATGTGGATAGTGCAATGGTGAAGATATACATGTGAACCCCTAGGGTTAGGGTTTGCCCCTATGCCCTATGTGGATAGTGCAATATAGGTATTAAGCATGGTGATTGGCCTCCAATACCTAACCTTCAACCTCTCTTGGTACTTCAAGAAGATCTTGTTAGGGGATAACCCAACACCAAGTGGATCACACTTTTGTAATCAACATAAGTAGTGGGTCAAATAGCCATATAGGCAGTTATAACTATTGGGACTGCTACAAAACATAGTCATGGTAATATGATAAGTGTAACAGCTCTCTTTCTCTTCACTGGTTGAATATCATGAGGAGAAGAGAAAGTTGCACTATTGGTTATTGGAAGAAGAAATATTTTTGCCCCTATCTTTCTCTATTACGTCTACTTTTACCTTGAATGATATATTTCTGAGTTAATACACAGTCTGTCGACTTGTGTCCAACTACCTTCTATTTCTACCTTTTTGTGTTGCCTTGCATAGCTGATACATCTTTCTATTCTAGGTAAGTACTACCCGTGACACATGAGTCAACAGGGACCTCATCATGGAAGGAGCAAGTTG
Organism: Dipteris shenzhenensis; assembly: GCF_047967505.1. NCBI lineage: Eukaryota > Viridiplantae > Streptophyta > Polypodiopsida > Gleicheniales > Dipteridaceae > Dipteris > Dipteris shenzhenensis. The sequence goes on along the minus strand of NC_141602.1, from coordinate 46,331,230 downwards.
AGTGCAAACTAGAGTTGCTAAAGAGAAGCCTAGTATGGTTGCTGTTGTTTTTATATTGCTGTAATATTTATGTTGCCAATTTCACTGTGAAAGAAATGTTTGTTTGGTGCTCAAGAAAGTATGAGCAAGAAGAAAGGCATGTATTTGGGTGCACAAGTGAATTTCACAGGCTTGGGAAGCAAGCCTTATGTGGAGAGAATGCCCTGAAGACATTGTTTGAAGCAACCCAAGGAGAAGTCACAGCCAAAGAAAGCACATGGCAAACTACACGACCTACATGGAGAAAAAATGAAAGGCCTCTTTATGAAGAGAGAGAGAAGAAAATGGTGGAAATGCCTCTGGAATAGAGAGGGCTCAAAAGCACGAAGGATCAATGTCAAGCACAAGACCACAAGCTCCATCTATGAGTTGGTGTTGTTGTGGAGCAAGATGATAGTAGCAACAAAGCAAGACAAGCATGGATGATCAAAGAATCCAACAATTTCAAGATGCTTGATAAGAAAATGCAACAAAGAGAAAACGTCAAAACTCGAAAGAAGACACACTAGAAGACATGCGCACAAACTTAAAGAGCTTAGAGATGACTGTAGGTTGAAGGAGCAAAATGACTATAGTCTAAAGACACCCTGGAGCATGAAGCCGATGATATAGACCTACAGCTTGAAGAACTACTAGAAAACAGCAGCAAGAACAAGCTTCTGAGGGAGAAAATGGTGGAACAGTTGTAGCTAAGCATCCTACAACTGCTGCAGCAAGACACAAGATGATAAACAAGTCTGTAAGCTCCAACGAATTTCTAAGAACAATCTTCAAGAAGCTACGAGAAATTTGAAGCCGTACAGAGCTAAAGACATTGTAATAGATGCAAGCAACAGGGAGCTGCTTGTGAAGAAGATAAGCCATATGTTGTTCTTGGGGGTAGGGTACCCATGTCCTCAAGCATCACCAGTCTCGTTCCAACTCACAGTCTCATCACCCAAGGCAGCTTTTCAGCTCGTACTGGCCGGTTCTCTGTAACCAATGCTTGCTCAAGAAATTTGGATTGATCTTCTTCTATTTCCTGGAGAAGTCTCTTAATAAATGAAACATCTTCCATGATCTTTTTGCTGTATCCTAATAAGATTTTTCTCCAAGGAGGATAGAAATTGCATCCATAACCAATAGACCAAGGGGTGGTGGATTAGCAAATGATTTGATCTCAGTGATGCCATTCTTGTTGAGCGAGTTCAAGCTTCTACAACAGCATTCAAAGCTAACATTGCAGTATCAAGAGTTTTTATGAAGACAATATAAAGCAACATTCCTCTGTTCGAGCTTTGTTCTAACAAAGAAAAAAAAGAGGTATGACATTATTCTGATTGCAGTCCGCAACTGTTCAGATAAAATTTGGACTACTTTCTAAGGTAGAAAACTGATACTACTATAGCAGTTGTTCAAGGTTTTTCTCAACCTCAAAATTTTTTGATTTTTGGTAAAATGGGAAAGAAAAAGTGCAGTATTTGGTTGAAGAAAGACCATAAAACTTCTACATGCTCATATTTGAATGAACCATGTCAGAAAGGAGATAAATGCAAATATTACTGCATGGTAGACCTGCTTGAAGAGCTTTACAGCATCATTAAGTCAGCATCATTAAGTCTGAAAAAGTCATCTTCATCCAAAAAATTGTAGCAAGCTAGAGATAAATTGTTAGCATTTTCTAATACATTGGAAGATGTTTCTTATTACCTTGACGAGGGTAAACATAAATCGTGTTCTAGCCAAAAGGAGATAGCATTGTTGCTATCAGCTGTTGAGAAACTAGAGGACACATATGCCAGTGATGATGATAGTGATGATAGTGACGATGATTACTTTGTTTGCCAATACATTGGGCCAGCCATGATGACGGATGAGAGCACCCAAGAGAATCCAATGACAAAAGCGCCAAGAAGAGGTCTCAGAGGTATCCACTTTCACATTGGATAGTTCCCTTAATTTGGTAGGTGATTATGATCACCATGATGATATGATTTTGCAGTTATACTTTCAGCTGATATGCATGTGTCTCATGATGAGGTAGTATTACAGGTTTCTTATGCTCATGAGGAGGATGCTCATGTTTCTCCCATGGACATTGTTGTTTATGATTTGGTTGATATTACTTTATGTGTTGATGTCCCATTGGATGATACTTTACATGAGGATGATACAGATGATACTTTTTCTCAGGATATAGTCATTGTTTCTCAAGGAAAAGACATGATGCTTGATGATACATATTCCATGCATGATGAGATGCATGTTGCACATTTATGCCATGATATTGAGGGTCTCTACCATTGTTTGAGCAGCCATGATGGGGATGATTTGTCTATTTTTATCATGCCACATATGGATGGATGTTCAACATTATGCTTATGCCTGATATGGCATGGTGGGATAGCATGGCTTTTCCTGTGCTATTGGCATACAAACATGATATATTTATGGATCTATGTGTTTGTATCTTTTGCTAAGGGTGTTATCATGCCTTCACCACCTATGTTGATTGAAGACCTTCCTCATGCATGCAAGTGCATGAGGAAGATGGAGCAGATTGATGGTGATTTTTCTTATGTTGCAGATATACCTCTGATGCAGCCCATGGATACTTATGTTTCAGCTATTGGTGCTTCATCGACATACTTTTATGAGCAGTACTATGCCTACACCATGTCTACCCCATGTTGAGATATCGAGCTCCACTCATGATATGCCAAGGTGACCGTTGTGCATTTATGTCACTGATTTGTTAGCTACAGATGCGGTTGGTACACCGCCCATGAATAATAGTTGGATGACAGCTATCTTTATGTACTCTAGTGAGTGGCTCAGTTAGTATGCCACCTTAGTTAGCTGAGTTTGGTTTGAGAACCACATATAGGGTTCGTCTATCCTTTTGTACAAGAGTTCTTTTGGCTTTCACAACTAAGAAGAGGAAAACTGTTTTCAGCCTCCACCTTTGTGTGTATTCCCCCATTGTGTATGTGAGAAAGCCGCAAGTGAGACTCCTTCCTTCTCTCCCACTCTCTTCACATGGTATCAGAGACTGGTTCGTGGTAAGGAGCTCAAGAAACCAAACCAAGTTCGCGGTGTCTTGGTAAGGGATCAGTATTGCTTTCCTTTTTCGAGTTTGGGAGCAAATCTCTGCAGGTAGCACAGCCAAAAAGTGCAAGAGTGCATTGTCTCAAATTGGGATGCCCTTCGCGGTGTGGTGAGAGGGTAGTATATGCTGCGAGAGAGGCGAAGCCCTTGATGACATTATTTTTTTGATTCGAGACCATTTCGGGGCCTGTTTTGGTCGCGGAAGTTTTCCACGGGCACTTAGAAAAGCGCCTTGTTTTTGCTATGCGACCACTGTTCTGCAGGTCGGTGAAAAGTTACTGTAGGAATTGCATCCTATACCAGTGCACAGAGATATTGGGAGTGACAGAATAATTTTTATTGCCTGTTGATGCAAAATCGTTACTAGGAAGTGACTGTGTGGTCAAATACCACTTTCGTCAGTTTTACAGATTTGCCCTTGTGAGGCAGAAGTTGTGTTTTTTGCAGTGACTGAATATTTTGCAGTTTTCTGTAATGGTGTCTGATTCTCTTTCATAGATTGTCACTGAAAAGCTTGACAAGAACAACTTCCAAGCATGGAAGTTTAGAATGACGAATTTCCTTATGGGAAAAGGCTATTGGGAGTTCATTACTGGAAATGAAGAAGAACCAGTTCTTCCTAATGTTCCCAATCAACAAGAAATGCAAGCATTTGAAGGCTAGCATGAGAGAGCCAAAAAAGTTATGTACTGGTTGTCTATCAGTATTTCAGATTCTATGATTGTGCATATTCAGGATCCAAGCACGCTAAAGGAGGTGTGGGATACTTTGGCAAAAATGTATAGCACAAATACGCAAGCCAGGAAAATGCAGCTCAAGCCAGGAAAATGTTTGGGCATTGCAAACCCTTTAAAGCTATGATTGAAAAAGAAATAGGCCTGCAAATAAAATGCCTAAGGTTAGATGAAGGGGGAGAGTACCTCTCAAATGAGTTTGTAAGTTTCCTGTAGGAGCATGGCATAAAGCAGCAATATTCATGCAGTCATACCCCACAGCAAAATGGACTTATAGAAAGGAAAAACAGGCATATTGGAGAGGTATCTCATGCCATGCTCAATGAAAAAGACCTACCAGATTATTATTGGGTTGAAGCAGTTGCTACAGCAGTCTACATAATGAACAAGACTCCCACTACAGCAATACATGGCATGATACCAGAGGAGAGGTATACTGGTAGGAAACCATTTATTTCTCATTTGAAAGTTTTTGGTTGCATTGCCTATGTTCATGTGCTAGATGAGTTGAGATCCAAGTTGGATCCAAAAGCTGAGAAGTGCATCTTTATTGGTTATTCTCTGCAGCAAAAAGGGTATAGATTCTATAACCCTTCTACTCTGAGTTTACAGTGAGCAGAGTTTTTTTTATGAGATGAGCAGTTGGTATAAACCAGTAAATGTGATTGATGATGTAGATGCACAAAATGGTAATGCTGCACAGAATTCACAACAGCAATCACAAAATATTAGTGGACCTATAGTGTCCTCTAGGAGTGGTTCACAGACTTCACCATGGATAGGCAGATTGAGATCAGGAGAATCTCCTCAAAGCAATGCAGATAGTGGTATGAAGGTATCACAAAAAGGAAAAGAGAAAGTAGATCAGCCCATGGTTGATGTGAATGCAGGTCACTCTTATGTGGATGGTGAATCCAATGCCTCAGAACAGAGCATTGATGATGAGTTGGGTATTCCTTCTGTTGTTACACCTGGAGTAAGGAAGACCAAGGATGTTTTAAGAGCACTTGGTAGTGAGCCTATTTTGCGTAGGTCTACCAGAGCTAGGTATCCTATGGATAGGCTGAAATATGATGGATTTACAGCCATTCACCATGCCTATATGGTCAAAGTGATACAGGAACCAGAACCCACTTCTTTTGAGCAAGCCATGGGAAAAGAAAAATGGGAGAAATCCATGGATGAAGAAATGGATGCCTTGGAAGCAAATGCTACATGGGAATTGGTGCCTTTGCCTAAAGACAAGAATGCAATTGGCTGCAAGTGGGTTTATAAAGTGAAGCACAATGCAGATGGTTCTGTGAACAGATACAAGGCAAGATTAGTTGTCAAGGGTTATGCACAGACATATGGCATTGATTATGAAGAAACATTCAGTCCGGTTGCAAGGATGGCAACCGTAAGAGCAGTCATTGCTATGGCTACATCAAAGGGATGGTCTTTACATCATATGGATGTAAAGAATGCTTTCTTGCAGGGTGATTTGCAAGAAGAGGTCTATATGGAGCAGCCACCAGGTTATGTTCATGTTGTACATCCTGAATTTGTTTGCAGGTTGAAGAAAGCCTTGTAAGGCTTGAAACAAAGCACCAAGAGCATGGTCTGACAAGATAGAACAGTATCTTGTTGCATTGGCTTTCAGATTTCCAAGGCAGATTTCTCACTTTATGTGAGAAAAATAGAGAAAAGTATTATGTTGCTTGTCATTTATGTTGATGATTTGATCATCACAGGTGATAGTGATGAAGATATTCTTCATGTGAAAATGCTATTGAAGCAGAAGTTTGAGATGAAGGATTTGGGAGAGTTGCGTTACTTCTTGGGCATTGAGGTGAGTAGATCACCAAGTGGGATATGGCTCTTGCAAAGGCAGTATGGATTGGACATGCTATCCAAATATGGGAAGACAGGCTGTAAGCCTATTTCAGTTCCTTTGGAGTAGAATGTGAAGCTGAGTGCAGATGCAGGTGAGCTTCTGGAAGACCCTACTATGTACAGATGCATAGTAGGAAGTTTTGATTTATATTACTATTACCAAGCCAGATTTGAGCTATGTTGTTGGATTGGTAAGTCAGTTTATGCAGGCTTCAAGGAAACCGCATTTGGATGCGGCTAGACGCATACTGAGGTATGTGAAGTCCACATTGCAGTATGGACTGTTTTATGAGACTGGGGTTCAGATACAATTTTATGGATACACTGATGTTGATTGGGCTGGTAGTATTTCTCATAGACGATCTACCAGTGGATATGTGTTCTCTTTTGGGAGTGTCGTAGTCACTTGGAGCAGCAATAAACAGCCTACAGTTGCCTTGTCGAGCATAGAGGCTGAGTACAGGGGTGCAGCAATCGCTGCATGTGAGGTACCTTGGTTGCATAAGCTACTTTATGATATGCATCAGTCTACAGATGGGCCAGTTGTCATTTATTGTGACAACATGAGCAGTATACACTTGGCAAATAACCCAGTCTATTATGCTAGAACAAAACACATTGAGGTGCATTATCACTATGTGTGGGAGAAGGTTTTACTAGGTCTTATTGATCTAGTTTATGTCAGCACAGAGGATCAGGTGGCTAACATATTCATGAAGGCATTGGGTGCAAAGAAGCTGCGCAAGTTCAGAGACCTGCTTGGTGTGCAGGAATTGGGATTGAGCTCGCGGGGGAGTGTTGAGATATTGAGCTCCACTCGTGATATGCTAGGGTAACCATTGTGCATTTATGTCACCTACTTGTTAGCTGCAATAACAAAGGAAGACCACAAAATCAGAATTGGGGACCACCAACAAGACCCAATGCCAATGAGCCTTGCACTTATTGTGGAGTTGCAGGACGCCGGCAGGGACCTCTGTGTGAATTGTGGCAAAAAATAGAGAGGAGAACGGGGTATACCGATAGTGCAATACAACCAAAGACCAGGGCAGGAGCAGCAAGATCCACCAACAACCAAAATCAATGCAATCCTCCTCAAAACAATCCGGGAAGAGCCTGAAGACATGAGAACTCCACCAATGATAGGTCATACCGACCCACCTACGGTCGAAGATATGGTCATGACCCGATCAAAGGGAAAAGTTCCAGAGGATCCTAACCAAAAATATAAACCCCCAAGCAATTCAAATCACCCCATTGATTGGGTACAGCAGTAGAAAGTCTGACAACAAGCACTTGGACACATCCAAGAGATTAATGCAGCCAAAGCAGCCATGCATGGAAAAGAAAAGATAACAGATACCTTACCCCTTAACTCCCACCAACAAGGACAGCCCAAGATGAACAAGCCAACAGGCCAGAATGTTGATGTCTAGTCATAGGTTGATGATGATTGGAACAAATGGGAACCCCATCTGACTAGGATACCAGAAGCAACAAAAAGGGCACTGGACATACGCACTGGACATACCCTCTCAAACCGAGGTACACCTTGAAGGTACCATGGCCAAACATGACTCCCACAATAGAAAAGGTTTATTTGATGCATTGTTTCAAGCCTTGCTAGAATCCCAACTTAGCATGATGCTAGATCAACTTCTCAACTTGGTACCAGCCTTCAGAGATGATTTAATATCTAGGCTGCAGGAAAAACCAGTACCTCTCACAATTGATGAGTAGCCTGCCAGCTCACTTGAGCAAAAAGATCCTGAGACTTATGTTTCCATGGTAGAAGAGGTGGATTACAAAGTGCCCACTATCCAAGTGGAGTACAAGAGAGAGAAGATCCCCAACGTCCTTTTGGATGGGGGATCAGGTGTCAATATCTTATCTAAATCTTTATACAAAAAATTTTGCTATCGTGAACTCATCCCAACACCATTTCAAGTTAAAATGGCAAATCAGCGAAGGATCCAACCTTTGGAATTGTGAGAAATCAAGAAATCACAGTCCATAGACTAACTTTTCCAGTGAGTTTTGTAGTACTCATAATAGAAGGAGAAGACGGCCCCTACCCAATGCTGCTCGGATGACCATGGCTCAAAGCTGCTAAGACTGGGGAGTAGATCAAATTACAATCCAAAGAGGTAAGAGGAAATACAAGATTCCATTGGTACACAAGCATTTAATCCCTAGAACGTTGTAGCCACTCCAGAGTCCAAAGGAGTTAACATGGTTATCGACCTCGAAGAAGATGAAGAAGAGTATTTTTTTATAGAGAAACCCATCTCTAGTACCTCTTTTTGAGATAGATATAGTCAAGATTATGGATCAATACACAACTGATAGTAATCCTCAGATGGGACCCAGTCCGACCAACAAAACTCACAAGGAGATGTAGAACGGACATCAGTCCGCCAATCAAACTCAGAAGTCAAATGGTACTAATGCCAAACAAACTAGTTCAACCAGTGCATCCACAAATGCATTGGACATAACAGAGAGCCACGCTGTTCTTGAGGCAGAAAGAGCATTTGTAGAACACATGAGCAAGAGCTCCAGGGCGAAGAAGGATGATTTAGATGAGATCAATCTAGGCTTGCCTGATGACGTGAACTTAGTCTATGTCAATGCAGAATTGGAACAAACATTCAGAGCAAATTTACACAAACTCTTACTGGAATTCAAGGATGTCTTTGCTTGGCATTACACCAACATGAAGGGTGTTGATCCCTCCTTCTATCAGCACAAGATCAACCTGAAAAAAGATGATGCGCCAGTGGTGCAACAAAGGTATCGGATGAATCCAAATTATGCCAAACGAGTCAAAGAGAAACTGGATAAGCTCCTGAGTGTAGGTTTCATTTATCCTCTAAACAAAGTGACATGGCTCTCACCTATTGTCATTGCATCCAAAAAGAATGGTGAGCTTAGAGTGTGTGTCGACTATAGAAAGCTCAATGCATCTACAATTACACATCCATTCCCACTATCATTTTGCGACACTATGCTTGATGCAGTAGCTGACCATGAGATCTATAGCTTCCTCGATGGGTTCAGTGGTTACAACCAAATTCAAATGGCACCAAAAGACAAAGACAAGACCCATTTCATCACTGAATGGGGAGTGTTTTCCAGTAATGTCATGGGTTATGGTCTTAAGAATGGCCCTCCAAGATTTCAAAAATGGATCCAAGATGTCTTCTGACCATATCTGACTGAATTGATGAGAGATTTCTTGGATGACTTTTCAGTCTTTGGGAAAAATTCTGAAGATCTCCACCATCTCTGACTATGCTTTGAGAAATGCAGGATGTCCCAACTAAGTCTTACCCCTACTAAGTGTGCTTTTGTAGTCAAACGAGGAGTACTCTTGGGAAATATCATCTCTGAAGAAGGTATTGCAATAGACCCAAGGAAGGTATCAGTAGCTCATAAAGTTTCCCCTCCTAAAAATGTCAAGCAATTATCTAGGTTCATTGGTTAGATAAAATGGCACAACCAATTCTTGAGATATCTCACCCACATATGCAAACACCATTGACTGAGCTCAGTAAGGATAATGTACCCTTTGTTTGGGGAGAAAGTCAAAGGAAGGCTTTCGATATTTTGAAGAAAATGCTCACCATTGCACCTATTGTGCAACCACCTGATTGGTCCTTACCATTCCATGTTTTTGTCGATGTGGCTATAGGTGCAGTTTTAATGTAGCAAAAGGTTCAAAAAATGGTTATGACTAGTCTACTATGCCAGTAGAGTATTGTCTAGTGCAGAGAAAAACTATGCAGTCACAGAGAGGGAAGCATTGGAGATGGTGTATGCACTCAGGAAATTCATACATTATCTCCAGCCAACAAAGTGATTTTTCATGTGGACCACTAGGCATTGATCTATTTGATTAACAAAGATTAGCTTACAGGCAGACTTGCTCGATGGATGCTCATCCTACAAGAATTTGACTACCACATCATTCATACACCTGGGCAATAGCATGCTGTAGCCAACTATCTAAGCAGACTTACCGAGGGACAACCTCCCATAGGTATTTTTGATGACCTACTTGATGTAGATATCTTTCTAGTCTGCATGGAAGCACCACCAGATTGGTATGACAATATGCTTTTTTTCCTAACTGATAGTCTCATACCAAAATCACTGACCTGAGATTAGAAAAGAAACTAGTACTATAAAGCAGACCCTACCTAGTGATTGCAGGAGTGTTGCATAAACCAGGCATTGATCAAGTGATCAGAAGATGTGTACCTACCCATGAACAAAAAGCTGTCCTAACTAAGGCTCATAAGGGGACAGCATGGGGTCACTTCCAGGAGAGATTATAGGAATAAAAATTATGCAAGTTGGCCTGCCGCCTATGGTGGCCAATAGTATGCAAAGATGCACATCAATACACCAAGGAATGCTTACTATGACAAAGGGATGGAAGACCCACGGATGTTGATAGGATGCCACACCAACTGCTCAAACCCTTTTTGAAATGGGGACTCAATTTTATTGGTCGAATAAAACATCTAGCGAAGTACACACAAAACCAATATATCTTGGTTGCAACTGACTATTGCACGAAGTGGGTCAAAGCTATTGCCCTCAAAGATAACAAGGCTAGTAGTGTGGCCAAATTTCTATACAAAAACATTATCACAAGATTTGGAGTTCCAATCGAAATTGTTTCAGATCAAGACACACATTTCATAAACAAGGTCATCTGATTAGGACACACTTCACATGATTATTCACAAGAAATCTATGACATACTACCCTCAGGAAAACGGCCAAGCAAAGAGTTCTAACAAGATTATGAAGAAGATTTATAGAAAAACCATTTCAAACAATCCGATAAACTGGGACCAAATTCTTGGTTCCATGCTATGGGCCTTCTGCACAGCATTTAAAGTCACTATTGGGATCGCACCATTCAGACTAGTCTATGGGATTGGCTATTGTGCCAATGGAGTTTATCATTGGAAGCCTTAGAATTGCTGTCAAAAATGGATTATCCCAAGAAGATTCACTACATCACCGCATTGAGCAATTGCTCAAGTTGGATGAGGATAGAATACATAGCTCAACTATTTTCGAGGCCATCTAAAAAAGAAGACAACAAGCTTGGGTCAACCGGAATCTGATGTACAACTCTAAACTGGAACTATGACCAAGGAAGTTCAAACTAAGGTACGATGGTCCTTTCAGAATCATTGAAGTGGTGCCTCAAGGTACGTTCCTTCTATCAGACCTACACAATAACCCACTAGACAAACTAGTAAACGGTTTTCGATTGAAACCATACGCTGGACCTAATCCAACCACAATGCTTGTCTATAGAGTGCAATCTCATAGCTTTGAAATAGTGGAGATCAACATGTTGGAAGTATGTTGCCATCATTGCATCGAGCTAACCCTGCAGAAGCTCGATGGGGCAGTCTGACCAGCTCACACAGTCCGTGCACCAATCTGACAAAGTTCCTCCCAGGAGCACAAGCAACAATACTGAATCAATCTCAACAATGACACAGCCTACAGTAAAATTGAGGGGCCACAACTCATCATTGCCACTACAAGTGCCCAATCTCTGACTGTACTCTCTGACTGTACTTCACAACTTGCAAGATCTCCTCAGCATCTCTCTACCGTCATTCACATGGACATGCACAACCCCCTCCTGGCCCACGAAAGAATTTGCAAGAGTACACCGATCACACTACCAGAGAACGGCCAGTTTGTTGGTGAACTGAAAAGAAAGAGTAGAGTGGACACAAACTCAGAATATTTGCATTATGGAATGAAGAAGAGTGAGGTCCTTATGTAGGCACCTCATACATGCTCACTGACATCACTGATGACTTCAGAGCTCCACAATCATCTCCTCAATCTGCTCCTAGATTCTCTCAACCATCCTATGTGGCTTTCCACCACCTAATTGTGCTTATGGGCACCTAACTGTGCCTCTAGCACTCACACATAGAAACCAAGGTGTGCCTGAGGCATACACTTTGAGATATCCCATCAAACCCCCCCTCAAGGGAATGCCTCAGGCTATGTCAAGGATACAGCTAGCACAAGGTGTCTCATGCCATCTCATGGTGGTCATGGATCTATCAATGGCTAGGATCTCAAGCTAGCAAGGGTTCCCATGGGTGTAAGGTAAACAAAAAAGGGATACAAAAAGACCTTCCAATGGTTATCTCCCTTGCATGTACATGCACACAATGTCTGCAGGAGGTACCATGGAGCAAAACATACACATGGCCTACATCATAAGGTGACCAGAGGTGTTTACAAAACACACAAAACACAATAGTTTATTTCATTCATTTCGGAGGACTATCTAGGCTGAGTACCTTGACATAAAAAGAGAGATCTGGAGCATACATAGAGATGATTTAAAATGCATAATCTTCAAAGGATGCCTCATCAACTGAAAGTAGATTTGCATTTTCTGTCTTTGCTTTGGCTCTGCAAAACTTCTCATGATGGTTGTTTTTGCCACAGTGTTTGCATGGATTGATTTTGAAGCAGTCCTTTGAAAGGTGATTTGTCTTTCCACAGTGATTGCAAGGTGTAAACTTGCCCTTCTGGATTTTTACAGCATAAACAGTGTCATTGCCTTTCCTGAGCTCCATATGCCTTTCTTCTTCTTGGAGAGCAGAGATAATACCTTCAAGATTAGGATTAGGAAGATTTTTCAAAGTGGTAACTATATGATCATAATCTTCAGGCATACTCTTAAGTAACACTGCCATAGCATCATCTGTAGTAATAGGAGAGTTGATAGAAGTAAGTTGAGTCATAAGACTCCACATGTAATTGACATGAGCTGCCAAAGCAGTGCCACTAACCATCTTCAATTCAAAGAAAGTGATTTTAAGTGATAATTTAGAGATGTGAGAGCTAGCACCAAAAATCATGTCAAGCTTCTGCCAAGCTTCTGAAGGAGACTCTAAGTCAGAGATGTGATGAATATAATCATCTCCTAAAGCAAGAGCAATGATACCACATGCTTTCTCCTCTCTAGCGGGATCCCTTGCCGGGCGTGTCAGAGTTGAGGATTCTCCAGCATTGGAGGCTGTAGAAGAAGCGGTTGAAGTCGGTTTGACAAGTCCCCAGAGGTTTTCCCTCATCAATGCAAATTTCACCTTCATCTGCCATGTGTGGAATCCCTTTCCATTGAACTTATCTATATTCAATATGGTAGCCATGAGAGGGTCTAACCCAGATATTGGGCAATGTCTTTCTCTCTTACAAGGCTAAAAACAACTGAAAGGCTTCCAAATATAAGCACTTGATGTAGCAAAGACTAGTGACCAATATTCAATCAATGATGCTTTTTCTTACATGCTTCATAGAGATGGCTAAAATGAAAACTTTCCAATCAAAACCAAGTATAGCAATTCAAATCAAAACTGAAGCCACACTTGTATTGATGTTATTGAAAGTTTCAAAAAACCAAAAATGATAGAATAGCATCTTATCTAGCATCATCTTCAAAAACTTGTCAAAACTGTTAAAATCAAAAGATTGAACTTGGAGGGCTTGTATCTTACTCTTCAGAGCAAAGGAAAAGGGGGTTTCTAAGGCAAAAGAGAGCTGATATACCACAGAAGGTCCTCTAAGAAGAAAAGGTGCAAAAACATGTCAGGGTGCCATAGCTAGTCTCTCCAATTTTGACTGGTTTTTCTCTATTTTCAGCTTGAATATGCAACCATTGCTGCTCAGATTTCAGCACAGGATAGCTCTAGGTATGGACTAGCTCCCTCTGAAAGGAATTAGAGAAGTATGGAGTATGCTGAGAGAAAATGCAGGAACAAAGGTCGATGAACTGCGTGTAATGGCGACGAAACGAGTGCGTATTTCTTCAATTCCTTTCAGCCAGGGGTTTGCCCCTTTGAGGTGGATCTCCAGCAGGAAGGGCGTGAAAAATGGTAGAGAACCGGAGGAGAACAGGCTTAAGCAAACTTTGGGAAGAAGAGGAAGAGATGGTGAAGAAGAAGATGGAGAAGAAGATGATAATGTGGCAGAAATGGATCAAGGGGGATCAAATGGCTCTAATACCATGTTGGTGAACTAAAAAGAAAGAGTAGAGTGGACACAAACTCAGAATATTTGCATTATGGAATGAAGAAGAGTGAGGTCCTTATGTAGGCACCTCATACATGCTCAATGACATCACTGATGACTTCAGAGCTCCACAATCATCTCCTCAATCTGCTCCTAGATTCTCTCAATCATCCTATGTGGCTTTCCACCACCTAACTGTGCTTATGGGCACCTAACTGTGCCTCTAGCACTCACACATAGAAACCAAGGTGTGCGTGAGGCATACACCTTGAGATATCCCATCACAGTTCCCTTGCACCAAATTTAGCATCACGCAGCAAAGCCGATGCACAATAGGGAGATATTGTCTGCTTCCACACATGGACAATACCTTCGTCCATAGCCTGATCTCTTACAAGCCTACTCCCACAACTCCTCTCCTCACCACCACCGACAACGAAGACAACAACATGGGACGCAAGCGCCCAACCAAGAAGAGTTCTAGAACCATCCCAACTCGAGCCAGTACACGCAAGAAGGCGGAGGCAGAAACCATGCCAGTTGTTGACGAGTCGATGGACAGTGAAACAGAGGACGATATGCTGCTAGTCACCAAGAAGCAGTTCGTGCAAAGCCCAAGGAAAACTTCCATGCCATCGTCACTGAAAACATTCGGCATTAGCCTTGATATCAAAAGACACAGTGAATGGCTCACAACGGTCAGGTTGATGGACTATGCCACACTCCCTTGGCAGGTATGGAAGAGCTATCTCGGCACCTTGGAGCAATATATAATATGTCAACGAACAGGTGGGATGCTTGCACCCAGTGTCATGGTGAATCCAAGTATCATCTCTCAAGTTTTCAAGCTACCTCTGGTCGATGAGGAAGATATGGTAGAAAAAGAAGTCAAGGCAAATATGCTGTGGGAATTTGGGGAACCCAAATTTGCAAAGAAATACTTCTTACTATACAAGGTGGAGGACCCTATTCGTCGACAATAGTTGGAATGCATCCCGAGAGGATGCAGCTACTCGTGAAGATGAATACAATGTCTTGGGAGAGCTATGCCCTTATCTGAGCCACAAAGAAAGATGGGCCAATGTCCTCTACAAACGGTTGATGGTTGGCCAAGGTGACCAGGAAGGAGTTATCTACATCCAACCAACACTCTAAGATCGGGCCGTTTATTTTAGCTCTCTTCGAATTCCATTGGTAGTCCTCGGTGTGCGAATCAAGGAAATTCCCAACACAGAGGTGCGCTCCAAGAACAAACAGGATACCGATGAAGAGGCCAGTAAATGGCGGATAGTGAAAGACCTCATGGCTACCACTTATAGCACCAAACAGGTTTATCAAATGGTTAGACCTTTGGTAGAGTCCCTGTGGGAACTACCGTGCTTGGAGGGTGAGACATTGTGATAGAAATGCCAAGCACCAGGAAAGACAAATGGATCAGAGTTAATATGAAGAAGTTTGCAGCAACTAGCCTTCAGACCAAATTTTCAATGCCCAGACGCCTAGTGAAATCCCAACAGCCCCACCCAGCTTGTAGCCTCGACACTAACAATCGATACTGGCTTACCCATCACAGTATCTAGAGCAAAGCTTGAATATGCAATGGGAATTTTCCACAAATTCACAAGCAACAGAACAACATCCAGGACAAATTCCTCATGTAGATGCAAACCGAGAGACAAGAGAAACAACAATTGTTATCCCACATTGCAGAATTAGAAAAGCAAGGTGATCAATTGGCCAAGCTACAAGAACAGATAACAAAACAGACAAAAGCCCATGAAGAGGCAATGGTGTCAGCCAAGCAGGCCCAAGTGTAGCTATTCAAAAGTCAATTGGCAATGCAACAACAGTGCCTCCCAATAGTCACAAACTGCCTTACCGAAATGAAATCTAAGTTTTTTCTACAATTGGAAAGGCTCACAAGTGACTACATGCACATCTAGGTGGAGAACACACTAATGAAGGACAGAGTCAAGGCCTTGGAAGCTATGGAAGAATAGCTTAAAGCAATGACCGAGGAAGATGCAAAGATTGATGGTGTCTTTATGTCACCAACAGAGTTGAATGACATGAGGATCCAACTATTAGAGACTTCACAAGAGCTGTGGGCTACCATCAAGAGCAGAATGATGATTATTGCTAAGAGGTTCTGTGAGGAGTTCTCCTCGGCTTCCTATGCATATGACATCATAGCCTCATAGATTATTGAATTGAAAGCAACAATCCAACATCTTACTGATCGCCTTATAGACTTAGAGACACTACAACAAACTGATCCTACTGATTCAGACAAGCTAGAAGTGTTAGTTGCTTATGCCGGTGGTGGAGCCTAGGATGATGACACAGAGGAGAATGTACACATCAACATGTTCATGGTAGAGGAGCAACACACTATAGGTAAAATGGACAACCCAGATAGCATTGCAGATCTGAGAGATGCTTCACCACCAACTCAAGGGGAAGAGATTAGGAAATAACAAACTTGAGGATCAGGAAACCTCGGATGGGGGAGTGGAAGACACCGATTCAGTGGACCAAAGCATGGAGACAGAACAATAGAGCTGACCCTCTGTTACAATAGTCCCACAGTCAGAGATGCCCATAGTAGAACCCGCGGACTTGCTGAACATGAAGGAAGCCCTTAAAATCAAGTGTACCCAGATGGTTGACGTGAAATATGTCAAGGAATATTTCATGTGAATAATATTTTCTTCGGGGTCCAAGTCAGCACTTTTTTTTCCAAGAAAAGTGGTCCACTAGGAGTGCCAGGTGTTAGGGCATAACCCAGCACCAAGTGGAACACTCTTTTGTAATCAACATAAGTAATAGTAGTTGGTAAAACAACCATATAGGCAGTTCATCACTAGACATTTCCTCCACACAAGATCTCTTGGCTTCACACCTAAGAGTCCTTAACTAGTGATGAGGACCAGCAACTAGCATGCGCAGAGGCCAAGGCAAAGCACTCAATCCTCAGCTCTCAGCTCGCTCTTTCTTGTTAAAATATGAGAGATGGCAAATGTCATTCTTTATCATATGATATGTGTATATTTTTGCTACATGATCGAATACTCCCTCTCTTAATCTAAGCCTATAACAAAGTGATTTTCTTGAATATTTCATTATAGTTGATATATATGGGCCTATGATATTTAATGATAAGAGGTTATGCAATATTTTCCAACCTCATAGCTTTATAGTCTCAAAGGATCTTTTGTTGTAATGGAATACATCTTGCTTTGTCTCAAAACTTTCTTACATCTTTCCTCACCATGGCTTCAAAAGCATACTCTTGATGATTCTTTCTTAACCTTTACAATCAATGCCACAACTTTAGTTATTGTCCACCACATCTCCCTTTCCAATCTTTGAACCATTATATTATTTGTTTTTTCAATTCCTAATAACTCTGAATTGGTTAGGCAATCTAGCCTCCTACCACCTCTAGTGTCCTTTGACCCTTAGATGCTTGATGACCTAATTTCTCAATAGATCCATAGGCAAAAGTCAATTCCTAATAACTCTAAATTGGTTAGGCAATCTAGCCTCCTACCACCTCTAGTTCTGAAGATAGTGGGAGAGAGGGAAGGAGTCTCACTTGCGGCTTTCTCACATACACAATGGGGGAATACACACAAAGGTGGAGGCTGAAAACTGTTTTCCTCTTCTTAGTTGTGAAAGCCAAAAGAACTCTAGTACAAAGAAATAGAAGAACCCTATATGTGGGTCTCAAACCAAACTCAGCTAACTAAGGTGGCATACTAATTGAGCCACGAACTAGAGTACATAAGGATAGCTGTCATCTAGCTATAATTCGTGGGCGGTGTACCAACCGCATCTGCAGCTAACAAGTCGGTGACATAAATGCACAACAGTCACCCAGGCATATCACGAGTGGAGCTCAATATCTCAACACTCCCCCTCGAGCTCAATCCCAATTCCTGCACACCAAGCAGGTCTCTGAACTTGCGCAGCTTCTCTGTGCCCAATGCCTTCGTGAATATGTCAGCTACCTGATCCTCTGTGCTGACATAAACTAGATCAATAAGACCTAGTAAGACGTTCTCCCACACATAGTGATAATGCACCTCAATGTGCTTTGTTCTAGCATGATAGGCTAGGTTATTTGCCAAGTGTATACTGCTCATGTTGTCACAATAAATGACAACTGGCCCATCTGTAGACTGATGCATATCATAAAGTAGCTTATGCAACCAAGCTACCTCACATGCAGCCATTGCTACACCCCTGTACTCAGCCTCTGTGCTCGACAAGGCAACTGTAGACTGTTTCTTGCTGCTCCAAATGACTGTAGCACTCCCAAAAGAGAACACATATCCACTGGTAGATCATCTATCAGAAATACGACCAGCCCAATCAGCATCAGTGTATCCATGCAACTGTATCTAAACCCCAGCCTCATAAAATAGTCCATACTGCAATGTGGACTTCACATACCTGAGTATGCGTCTAGCCGCATCCAAATGTGGTTTCCTTGGAACCTGCATAAATTGACTTACCAATCCAACAGCATAGCTCAAATCTGGCCTGGTAATAGTCATATAAATCAAACTTCCTACTATGCGTCTGTACATAGTAGGGTCTTCCAGCAGCTCACCTGCATCTGCGCTCAGCTTCACATTCTGCTCCAAAGGAACTGAAATAGGCTTACAGCCTGTCATCCCATATTTGGACAGCATGTCCAATCCATACTGCCTCTGCAAGAGCCGTATCCCACTTGGTGATCTAATCACCTCAATGCCCAAGAAATAACGCAGCTCTCCTAAATCCTTCATCTCAAACTTTTGCTTCAATAGCATTTTCACGTGAAGGATATCTTCATCACTATCACCTGTGATGATCAAATCATCAACATAAATGACAAGCAGCATAATACCTTTCTCTGTTTTTCTCACATAAAGTGAGAAATCTGCCTTGGAAATCTGAAAGCCAATAGTGACAAGATACTGTCCTATCTTGTCATACCATGCTCTAGGTGCTTGCTTCAAGCCACACAAGGCTTTCTTCAACCTGCAAACAAACTCAGGATGAACAGCATGAACATAACCTGGTGGCTGCTCCATAAACACCTCTTCTTGCAAATCACCATGCAAGAAGGCATTCTTTACATCCATCTTATGAAAAAACCATCCCTTTGATGCAGCCATAGCAATGACTCCTCTTACGGTTGCCATCCTTGCAACCGGACTGAATGTTTCTTCATAATCAATGCCATATGTCTGTGCATACCCCTTGACAACTAATCTTGCCTTGTATCTGTTCACAGAACCATCTGCATTGTGCTTGACGTTATAAACCCACTTATAGCCAATTGCACTCTTGTCTTTAGGCAAAGGCACCAATTCCCATGTAGCATTTGCTTCCAAGGCATCCATTTCTTCATCCATGGCTTTCTCCCATTTTTCTTTTCCCATGGCTTGCTCAAAAGAAGTGGGTTCTGGTTCCTGTATCACTTTGACCATATAGGCATAGTGAATGGCTGTAAATCCATCATATTTTAGCCTATCCATAGGATATCTATCTCTGGTAGACCTGCGCAAAATAGGCTCACTTCCAAGTGCTCTCGAAACATCCCTGGTCTTCCTTACTCCAGGTGTAACAACAGAAGGAATACCCAACTCATCATCAATGCTCTGTTCTGAGGCATTGGATTCACCATCCACATAAGAGTGACCTGCATTCACATCAAACATGGGCTGATCTACCTTCTCTTTTCCTTTTCGTGATACCGGCATACCAAATCTGCATTGCTTTGCGCAGATTCTCCTGATCTTAATCTGCCTGTCCATGGCGAAGTATGTGAACCACTGCTGGAGAGGACACTGTAGGTCCACTAATATTTTGTGATTGCTGCTGTGAATTCTATGCAGCATTACCATTTTGTGCATCTACATCAATCATCACATTTTCTGGTTTATACCAGCTACTCATCTCATCAAAAACAACATCTCTGCTCACTGTAAACTTACGAGTAGAAGGGTTATAGCATCTATACCCTTTCTGCTGCTGAGAATAACCAATAAAGACACACTTCTCAGCTTTTGGATCCAACTTGGACCTCAACTCATCTGGCACATGAACATAGGCAATGCAACCAAAAATTTTCAAATGAGAAATATATGGTTTCCTACCAGTATACATCTCCTCTGGCGTCATGCCATGTATTGCTGCAGTGGGAGTCCTGTTCATTATGTAAACTGCTGTAGCAACTGCTTCAGCCCAATAATAATCTGGAAGGTCTTTTTCATTTAGCATGGCCCGAGATACCTCTCCAATATGCCTGTTTTTCCTTTCTGCAAGTCCATTTTGCTGTGGGGTATGACTGCATGAATATTGCTGCTTTATGCCATGCTCCTGCAGGAACCTTGCAAACTCATTTGAGAGGTACTCTCCCCCTCCATCTGACCTTAGGCATTTTATTTACAAGCCTGTTTCTTTTTCAACCATAGCTTTAAAAGCTTTGAAGTGCCCAAACACTTCACTTTTCTTTTTCATAAAATACACCCAAACTTTTCTGCTGTAGTCATCAATAAAAGTGACAAAATAATGACAGCCTCCAATAGATGCAGCTTTAGTAGTCAACACATCAAAGTGGATTAATTCCAATGGCTTCTTACTCTCTTGAACATGCCTAGGAAATGGTTTCCTTGCCTGTTTTCCAAATTGATAGGCTTCACATACCTTGTGCATTTCTGCAACCTTGAATTTAGGCAATCCTGCAACAATATTTTGGGCTTGTATTGATTTAAGTCGCTGTACATTAACATGACCAATGCGTTTATGCCAGATATCAATATCTGCAACTACACCGGTCCCATGTGCAAACATTGCTGCACTCAATTCAAGCATGTCCGCATCCAATGTAAACATCATGCCCTTCTTCTTTCCTTTTGCTATCAAGCGATCGTTATTTTTCATATCCTGAACAAAGCATCCATGAGGATTAAATTTGACCTGCAAGCCCTGCTCAACCATTTGACCAACAGAGACCAGGTTCTTGGTGATGTTTGGGACATGAAATACATCAGACAGGTATTTCTTTTTCCCATCCTGCATAGACAAAGGAATTTTACCAATCTACACAATAGGATGTGTAGTATCATCACCAGTCTCCACAAATCCTGGTCTTTCCATTTTCCTTGCATCCTGCATCCATTCTGCATGACCTGTCATGTGGTTTGACGCACCTGAGTCAACATACCACACATCATTGCTTTCTTTTGCACTTGTCACAGAATTGGTCATGTGCTGCACCATAAATAGATGCTCATTTCTGTCATCACCCTGTCTACTAGAAGATGCATAATTCCCTTGCTGCAATTTTCCATTCATGATGTCATTCTGCTTTTTGTAGCAGTCTTTAGCCATATGACCCATTTTACCACAATAGTAGCATTCAACATTGCTGTTTGCATTTTGACCTCTTTGCCATCCACCACGACCTCTTTGGCTCCCCCTGCCTCTAGAGTTACCACGTCCTCCTCCAAAGGACTGGTTTTCTTGAGTTTGCTGCATATTCTGATTTCTACCATGGCCTCCAGATCGGCCTCCTCTACCTTTGCCTCTACCTCTTCCAGCATTTGAGTAGAAGACAGTTTCTTTTGAAGTTCCTCCTGAAGAAGATGCACCACCATTTCTCTACTCTTCAGAAATTAGAAGAGCAAACAACTCCTCAAAATCAGGAAATTTTTCAGGGACGGCAATGGATGTCTGGAACTGTGCATAATCCTTTCCTAGACCATTCAAGGTCACAGAAACTAGATCATCATCTTCCACTGGCGACCCAATGGAAGCAAGTGCATCTGCAATTTTCTTCACCTTCATGTGGTAGTATTGATGCTCATATTTTCTCTCTGCACATTATGCAACTCCTGCTTGAGCTGCATTTTCCTGGCTTGCGTATTTGTGTTGTACATTTTTGCCAAAGTATCCCATGCTTCCTTTAGCATACTTGCATCCCGAATATGCACAATCATAGAATCCAAAATACTGATAGAAAGCCAGTACATAACTTTTCTGGCTCTCTCATGCCATCCTTTAAATGCCTGCATTTCCTGTTGATTGGGAACATTAGGAAGAACTGGTTCTTCTTCATTTCCTGTAATGAACTCCCAATAGCCTTTTCCCATAAGGAAATTCGTCATTCTAAACTTCCATGCCTAGAAGTTGTTCTTGTCAAGCTTTTCAGTAACAATCTGTGAAAGAGAATCAGACGCCATTACAGAACACTGCAAAATATTCTGTTACTGCAAAAAAACACAGCTTTTGCCTCACACGGGCAGATCTGCAAAACTGACGAAAGTGGTATTTGACCACATAGTCACTTCCTAGTGACGATTTTGCATCAACAGGCAACAAGGATGATTCTGCAACTCCCAATATCTCTGCGCACATGCATGCGATGCAATTTCTGCGGCAACTTTTCACCGACCTACAGAGCAGTGGTTGCACAGCAAAAAACAGGGCCTTTTTCTGAGTGCCTGCGAAGAACTTCTGCCTTCAAAACGGGCCCCGAAATGGCCTTGAATCAGAAAAATAAAGCATATACTGCCCTCTCGCCACATTGCGAAGGGCGTCTCAATCTGAGACAGTGCACTCTTGCACTTCCGGTTGTGCTACCTGCAAAGATTTGCTCCCAAACTCGAAAAAGGAAAGCAACACTGGTCCTCTTACCAAGACACCGTGAACTTGGTTTGCTTTCTTGAGCTCCTTACCACAAACCAGGCTCTGATACCATGTGAAGATAGTAGGAGAGAGGAAAGGAGTCTCACTTGCAGCTTTCTCACATACACAATGGGGGAATACACACCAAGGTGGAGGCTGAAAACTGTTTTCCTCTTCTTAGTTGTGAAAGCCAAAAGAACTCTAGTACAAAGAAATAGAAGAACCCTATATGTGGGTCTCAAACCAAACTCAGCTAACTAAGGTGGCATACTAGCTGAGCCACGAACTAGAGTACATAAGGATAGCTATCATCCAGCTATTATTCATGGGCAGTGTACCAACCGCATCTGCAGCTAACAAGTCGGTGACATAAATGCACAACGGTCACCCTGGCATATCACGAGTGGAGCTCGATATCTTAACACTAGTGTCCTTTGACCCTTAGATGCTTGATGATCTAATTTCTCAATAGATCCATAGGCAAAAGTCCTATTGTTTGGGAATAGGAACACACATAGAGGCATTGGAAATTATTGGAGGATATTCCATCCAAACTTTCTCCATTGTGTTCCTCGAGAGGATAAGTGCCATTGATTTAAATAATCTCTAACCCATCAAAATTGTTGCATTTGTTGCTAGCTTGTAGTCCCATTTCACATCTAGTCAACAATAGACCTTCATAAATACATATCCCTTACCAAAGCCCCAACACAAAGTACCAAGTAAGCTATCCTCTGTAAAACTTTAAATTGACATTAATCCTAGAATGCTACAAAATACAAGCAAACAATGCAAAGCAAGAAGAAATTTCCATATTACCTAATGGCTTTTATGACGTGGCAAAAGTTAGCACATTGCTCGCATCTACAAGCAAACATGCGATAAAAGTTGAGCAAGGGTAATCAAGTGGGAAATGAAAAAATGATGGAAAATGTAAGCTCATTATGTAAACATCACCTCCAACATAACATGGATTGAAAAAACTAATTAGATCCTTTTACTTATTATCCACAATTGTTGCTATGCTTGGGCAACCAACTCTCTTAAATGAATGACTAGAACCCATGTTATTTCCCTTTGTAACATGTAGCTTTAATTTCCTATGCTCAATCATGCATTGCCACAAAGAACCTATCTTTGGAAACAATGGTATCCACCTATCATCCAACAAGCACCTTATGTAGGTCTTGGACAAAGTAGTGTAATATCCAATAGTTTCGGGTACTAGATGAAATGATACATTATGATCACTTCAAACGGTAGTGACCTGTATCATCTGTTACATCTAGTTTTTATGTTCTCCTAACAACAATGTCATCTAATGAAGACTTAGCTTCACTACTCCCTCATCTTTGGATCACTTGTTCATATGACCCATCCCACATCTGAGACAATGTGTTGATATGTGAGCCTATGTAGTCTATTAAAGTGTCATGACATCCTTGTCCATAAGAACATTCACACTCCTCACATCAAATTTGAATTAATGCTCACACTCCTCACAACAATGCTCTACCATCTTTATCATAAACCACACACCCCAAATTGTAAACCCTAAATCCTACCATAATCGCCTTTATCTCTTAATGCTCACACTCCTCACACCAAATCTAAAACAATGCTCTACCATCTTTATCCTAAACCATGCACCTAAATTTGAATTAATGCTCACACTCCTCACACTAAATCTGAAACAATGATCTACCATCTTTATCCTAAACCACATAGCCCGAATTGTAAACCCTAAATCCTACCATAATGGCCTTTATGTCTTAAATTTTCCTTAGCCATATTAATTTACATCTCCCATTTTCTAACCATAGATTATGTGGCAAGGTGACTCTTAACCCAATTCTTTAAAATATTATGAATGACTCTCAAGTCATTCACTATGGACAATTTTCATCATCTCTAATAGAGTTAGACATGTGAAGTTCACTTGCTGTCTCTTTGGACACCCTAGAACTTGGGTCCATTTGGTTGCTATTCCACTCTATATCATTGTTTTAGTTTTGCCTCATAGATTATATTTAGCCTAAATTTGGATGGTCACTTCTACAACATCAACTATCCATGTCTCTTGTTGTTTTGTCCTTATTGAGACCATCCTAGATCCTCCTAGAAATATTAATTCATTAGTTATAAGGTCATTGAGAATAATCTCCTCCCTTAGATCTTTGCAAGTACCATCAATCTTTAGATTAATAGATCCCAATACACACTATGCAACCTCATATAAGCAAATCACAATCTCATGCATTGCCATACTGCCTTCAAAATTTAACTTTTGTTCAAACATCAAAGAAAGTAGAAAAATGAGTCTTAAATTTGATTTAAAAGTACATGAAACTCCTCTCTTTGACAAGAGCTTGATGATAAGGATAAGGTTAATGGATGATAAAAGGCATTGCCTTGTTGATTGTGTTGTGAACTTGTCTCCTTTAATGCGTGTGATGATCTAAAACAAGGAAAGGTATAGTGGACATTTAATCTTAATGATGTATTTATTGCCAATAGTGAGGGATGGTGGCAAAGATAGGTTTTTAATAGGAATATGTCAAGTGTGAGCCACGAGATCATGCTCCTATGTATTAAAAAAGGGTGTGCAGGCCACGAATAATGGGCTATTAGCATAGAAAGTTGGGCACTAAAGAAAAGAGTGACAAAGGTAAAGCAACAATGAATGGAAGAAGCTCTAGAGAATGATAAGTCTAGGTGGAAGAGTAAACATTACCAATGGCACGAAACAAGGAAGAGCTAAAATGGAGGTCATCACAACTTGCTTCTCTCTTCAGCAACCAACTCCTCTTCTCCTATCTCCACTTGGACCATAGCATGGTGAGAGATTTAAATATATATTTCCTTGACATTGATAAACGGGCCTTCAAAGGAAGCTTTTGGAGATCTCCAAGCAAGAGAAATATTTTAAGTCCATACCAATGAGGCTTGAGCTGCATTGGCAAAGCATGAGGCATCCATGTTTTGCCATGAGGAAGCTTCCCAATTGTAAAAGTATGCTGGGATTTTTACAAACATCAAAGTTTCTTTCTCATCTTCAATAGTGCTAAACCTCTACCATTTCAAACCCCTTCCCCCCAAAATTGAGGATTACCAAAAGGCAAAGCAAACAAAATTGAGGAAGGCTAAAAAGGTGACTGAAGAAAACTAAGCAAAGTTCTACTGGATCAAAATAATTTACTTTTATGTTATATATATTATACTTAAAATTCATTAATATCATTAGATAGAGCATAAAAGATGACACTCTTTTGCTTTTTATAGCTCCTCAATCCATGCTACAAATCACAAATTATCACCATGTGGAGGGGTCGAATGTCTGAACCTTTTAAAATGTTGTCCCTTTTACTATTTAGAAGGCCCAATAATTTAAATTTACATACAGGTATCATACTTGGAATTCTTTAAAATGCTTTTGCTTTTTATAGCTCCTTGATCCAAGCTATAGATCACAAGTTATGGCCATGGGAAGGGGCCAGATATGTGAAACACAAAACGTTTTAAAAGCGCTATTCTAGTAGGTTAGACATGTGAAACACAAAACGTTTTAAAACACTACTCATGATAGGCCTTGTAAATAGTAAAAGGGACAACATTTTTAAAGTGATGTGTATTTCACACATTTGACCCCCTCCCCATGGCCATAAATTCTAATCTGTAGCTTGGGTTGAGGAGTTGTAAAAGCAAAAGGGTGTCTTTTTTATGATCTCCCAAATAGATCTATTTCATATTGGATTTATGAAACACTTAAATTTTAAAAACGAGGTCCCTCTTATTGTTTCTAAGGCCTAGATGGTAGGCTTGAAAAAATCCCCTTCCCATGGCAATAACTTGTGCTAGTGATTATAGCCTAGATCACTATAACAAGGCAAATTGTATCATTTTTTATGTTCTACCCAATGGATCTATTTAATTTCAAAAAAAGTATTTGAATCCATATAAATATGTGTTCATATTACAATTTCCATCTACTAAGGTGTTTATTATCCTTATACAAATGATGTACTACTAAGTTGTCAACATAATGGTTATGAGGTGTATAAAAAATTATAGTCAAAATTTGTTTTCTTTAGAATCTAACCTCTCAATTTAACCATGTAGATGTAGGTATAAAATTATAAATTGGTTGTAAATTCAGGATGCCAATACAATTGCTAAAAGTATTAGTGGCTTGTGAATCCTCTTTTAGGACTCATAGAACTTATATATTGGGAGAAAGCTAGACATCATGATACAACAAAAGCATGCTAGTATCACTTCTCCCTAGCTAATGTAGACCTAGATACTTTTCTCCTTTATCAATAAAATAATGCTTTTTGTAGCATTATCATTAAAATATAATAATTTTTTTGATGATCTATTTCAAAAAGTTCTATCATTGCACAATTTTCTTCACTTGCTTTCCTAGCTTCTTGGTTTTATTAACTCACCTTTTTTACTCCCTCCCAGATCCTGCTTACTCCCTCACTTCTATATAATTTTAATATTAAAATAAAACAAGTTTAAACCCGATAAGTTCACTAACAATTATGTAAGATAGCACATGCAATCAAGAGAAAGGGTATTATTTTCTTTTGGAGTTACACAAAATATACAAAATGTAGGGGTTGTAAGGGGTATATAAATATACCTTGAGTGATCACACATGCTACTACATGGTGAGCCCCTCAAGGGGTTTTCCCCTAATGTATTAACTTATTTTCCCCTTCCAAAAAAACCCTCATGTATACTCTGATGTTACCATAAGCAAGTCATTGTGAATCCCTCAAGAATTTATTTAAAACACATTCTTTTTTAATGTGTCATGATTGCAAAAAATTACCATGATATCTTTGAATTTGATTGTCATGAGGGCACACATCTTATTAAGGCTGCCTTTCCATTATGATTTGGACTATGCCCTAAAGTGAATGGTTTTGAAATGCTACTTAGAGGCTTGTGTGTCTCTCACCCTCCATCTTGATTAGCTCATCCCTTCAATGATCTTGAGAATTTAAGTGCATGTGGACCCTCCCTGCAATGCACTCACTATTAGCACTATATGTCGATGTGTTGGAGACTCCCTTGCAACCTTGAGAATATCCAAGTGTGAAAGGCATCCTTAACTACATCTAAAAGCCATGCATATAATGAAAGGTACGACATAAAGTCAACTATAAATGTAGTGAGTGAGAGAGAGAGAGAGAGAGAGAGAGAGAGAGAGAGAGAGAGAGAGAGTTTCTACATTTCTTATTCATCTAACATTGTATGTGCATTCTTTGTTTCATTTGCAGAGAGTGCATACTCTATGTAGTTTCAATGAGGGTGGACATTTTCAATTATGGTATTGTATTGTATTAGTCTTGACGGTGATCAGCGTGTCATGGGGAAGTTCACCAATGTGCCAAGGGCACTCCCTCCTTCACTCTCATGGTAAGGAGCAATGTGAAGGCTCATCATCCACTTGTTCATGCAAGCAGCTTCTAGATTGTTACGGTGTGACTCCACTAGAGGAAGAGGGAGGGAGTGGCAATCACAAAGGCACTGTGACAGGCAACAAGAGAACACTCAAGACAACTCATGGAAGAGAAAGAGAGCTTGTATTCCCATATATGTGCATACAACAATGAAGACCAAAGTCAAACCTTTTGCCTTTTATACATTTCACCTTTTGAAGGGAGCGCCAACTCTATTCTTTCTTACCTCTCTCTCTTTTTCTTATCAAGGCATTTGGGTCCATATGCCTCCGAGGTGGATTTCTATTATTTTCATTTCATCCTCTCCCTATTCTCCACACTATCTTACAAACCATATCATTTTTAACCATGTGGCACATGCCCCTCTTCCTATACATGATCCATCTCTGGATTGGAAGCGGTGCATAATGTTAGACTTGAGGGCATTGTTCATTATCTTGTGGTGGTCGAAGAGTCTTTGGAAGCTGTGGAAAAACGGATTAAGAGGCAGCCAAAAGTGTGTGTCATACATGTTTTCGAGGGTCTGGAATTGGTGACCATGAAGAATTTTGATACGTAAGTATAGTGCATAACTTGGGGGAATTGAGGGCTGGTGTTGAGGTCAAAGACTATTTTTAAATGGAGGCATTAAAGTTTTTATTCCTTTGTGTGCTCATTTTTAGGGATGGACCATAGTAGCAAAATGATCAGCAGCTGGAAAAAGTGCATGGTTGCCACGAGATGGCTAGAACTGGGGGAGGTTGTAGACAATTTTAGGATCCAAGGCCTTCAGGTAAGATAAGTCATTCCACATCCAGCATCTTTGAACAGGCATGTAAGCAGGGTTGACTTGTTGGGGTCATGCCCCGCCAAAGCAGTACGTCCTCCAAAACACCTCGTGCTTAAAAAATGGGAGCCTCCATTAGGTTGGACCCCCGCTTTGCTGTCTATAGTTAGCACCTTGCCAATATTCAGGATGATGTAGCCACCGTGTGTATCCTGACGGTTGGAGCTGCACCATTTGTGGAGGCTTTTTGTAGGATTTTGGTGAGGGTGGAGACTTCATTAAATCCATCCTCTTGAGTTGGAAACTTTGCAGCTTTCCCTGCCACCTAATGACATCGGAGATGTCTTCAAACACGTGGAAGGACGTGATCGCCTAGTACCAAGTGTTGTGGTCAGGTGGGGGTTCCTGTGTTAAGGTATCATCTTCTTCTATTGGATTCTTGTTCACCTCCTTGGTATCTTCTTTGTCATCGGGACCCTTAACATCCATGAAGAGCATGGGCTTTAAGGTCTAGTACCATGCCGATGTGCCTAGATCTTCTAAATCATTTGAACCAATAGACTCTTGTAGCGTCATGCCTTGTGAGTGTATTGATATGCAAACAATGGCCTTTGGAATGCTCCAAGAGGCATTTGTGCAGCAAAGAAAATGTGGGCCAGCTTTGCCATGCTGGGTTCTGGGCTCTCAATGACTTGAGGGCGGGTTTAGGGTGTTTACACACTGAAGGGTGCCCAAGGCTGGGCACCCTTTTGGACCAGTAGGAAGCTTGAGTTTTGGCTTTGGGCGGGCACCTCTTTACACATACACTGCCCATCCCTAAACCAAATAATCTGACGTGGAGTCCACATCTTGCCCTCTCCAAGCCCTTCCATGGGCAGCCAAGCTTGGCTACCCAACGATAATGGTTGAAATCCTCTTGGTCCCTCAGCTCCAATCAGAGCTTCATGTCCGGGGGACGATGGGCCCATTCCAGGCCCCCCACTCTTTGGGCACCCTTTGGCGGTGTGTAAAACATTGTCGGAAAAATCCCATCTTCTCAAAGGACATGTTTGCGACACATATTGCAAACATGTAAGAAACTTCGCAGAATCCCGGTTCCCCATCCAGAAACAGATCTATGAGCTCGCATCACTAGCAGAAATGGAGGACGTTGATCGAGCATTCGGGAGCAAACACAAAAATCTGAGGGGATTTGAGGGCAGAACCGCATTCATCTCGATCGAACCCGAGAGGAGCAGGATCGGAGAAGGACCGATTGATGATTTTGAAGCTTGTGGAAGCCGAGCGGAGCAGGACCGATTGATGATTTCGAAGCATCGAAGCCGCGAGGAGCAGGATCGGAGCAAATTGATTCATGATTTCGAAGCATAGACCTAACCGTCATGGAAGGATTTCTAACAAGTGAAGCACTTTTGGCTACCAGAAGACACCGATTCTGAAAAAAACAGGTTGAGATCGCCCTTCCTTCGACCGTTTGCGGTTCGTGAGTCAAGCTTGAAACTTGGTCGGAGATGTCTTCCTGGGAAGATGAGCTCGATATCGACGACTCCGACATCCTTGGAGTGCTCAGACGCAAAGAGGCCTCGCAATTTCCCTCAGCGGGCTCTCAGCCACGCCACATACCTGTGGCAAATCGCTTCCCCCTTGCGATACCGCAGCACGAACTAGCATCGGGCGTTCTCAGACGCTTTCAAAAGCCTCGACCGTCGCAGCTTGCATCTCGCCATCTGGAAGCCGACTTACCAGAGGCCTTTGAAGCGCTCGACGAGTTTGATCTTGACGCCGTGAGGAAGCGGAAAATCGACGGAATGACTAGTTTCTGCTCAAGTAAAGCAGCTCGCAGGGAATTAAGTACGCTCGGAGAGCTTCGTGATGTCCAGGAGGCAAGGGATGATATAGAGACACCCTCTACATCAGGACGTCGTCCATCTGAACGAGCAGCTGATCTTTTCCAGCAGAGCCAGGTCGCTCTTCATCGAATTGAACCAAGCTCGAATCGATTCCCAGGGTTCGCAGGTGCTTCTTCTCGAATGGACGGTACACAACGTCTTGAGCAACCCTCTCAAATCCGCCCGGAACAGCCGTCTGGCAGGATTTCATGAAAAGGGCTCAGTTGCCACTTTCACAGCGCGTTTCTCACGGAAATGAGGACACAAGTTCGCTTCCACACGCCGAAATTTCCCCCCCGGACCTGAACAACGAAGAGGAACGTGAAGGTCCCGAGTCTCATAACGCTCGGCCTATGTCGTTGCAGAAAGACCTACCTTATCAGATTCCTGGTCCTGCAGTAGCAATTCAGAGGGCTTTAGCTAAAACAGCTCGTCACTCTCTGGTAATGAACAGTGATAGAGGAGAGCAGTCAGCACCTCGAAATGGAGCTGAACCAAGAGGAGCCGTCCCAGACGATGCTGACTTACGGTGCGGGCCTTGGCTAAAAGCCATGGACTACGTTAAGAAGGTAGATCAAATTTACCAGTGTACTGTTGTATCTCGCCCCCTGGATGGGTAACCTTACTTAATGCGTGTCATGAATGTGGACCTGGCTCAGGAAATAGGTGTCTCTGAGTGCATTGAGATTGAAGACAAGTCTCTCGTTCTGTATAGGGCAGGCTTCTTTTTCAGTATCCAGTATAAGCGCGATAAAGACATCTAGGACTGATAACCGGATACCCAAGGTAACTTCCAAGTGTCATTTTCTTTTTTACTTATGTAGATGGATTTTGCGGAGCATTAAAGATGGCCTCTTTTTTATCTTCTCTCTGAAGAATTTCTTATTTGTGTTTGTTTGTTTCATATAGCTTGTAGCTGTCATTAAAACCTGCACACCCAATGGTTGTGGAGACGTGTTCGTGAATCTAAAGGTTGGTTTTCGGGTTTATATTAAACCGACCTTCGCTAGCTATTCTCCAGTGACAGAAGAACTCTTAGCAGTTTGTATGTCTCATTAACACCGAAATGCTCTGTTAGAGTGACCAGTAGTTAGTTTGCCCTTACGGCCTTTTTTGGTATGTGCTTTTGCCACTGGGCTCGCTATTGCAGGATCATTCTGATGCGATTGGAGGTACCATAAATAGACGGGTGATGACAGAGACGGAGTTTGGAAGACATGTGGAACCTGGAGCTGT
Source organism: Dipteris shenzhenensis (assembly GCF_047967505.1). Taxonomy (NCBI): domain Eukaryota; kingdom Viridiplantae; phylum Streptophyta; class Polypodiopsida; order Gleicheniales; family Dipteridaceae; genus Dipteris; species Dipteris shenzhenensis. The sequence continues at coordinate 46,299,372 of NC_141602.1, read as the reverse complement.
AATTTTGTTACACCAGGTAATTTTATTTTTCTGGGTCTGTATACTTCTAAGGGGAGTTTTTTTTGCTGAAGACTAATCTACAGAAATAGACTGGACCTATGTCATGGTCTGTGATATAGCCCTAAGCCACTGTCACTCTTACTAAGCATTATGCTGGATTTCTGAATAATTTCAATGGTTTACTAACTATGTCGCAGAATAGTTCTTGGAACACTTGAAAATAAGTGGTTGTCTTCTTTAGATTGACTGCAAAATGCACATATTCAGCAGCTTTTGATCGCTGTTAGCTGTGCAAGGGACTCCATAATAGGGCTTCCCTGTTGCAGTTTGGCTACAGTCTAATCCACATTCAGGGCATCAAGGTGCATGTGACATTGTGCATCAATTGATCATTTTAGTGAGCTGTGGGTGTGTCAAGGTTTTCAGAAAAAGAGACAGGGCCAAGGAAGGCTGCAAGTTTGGCCTAAGAATAATGTGACATCAAAAGGTCCTGTTTGTTTAGGAATTTACAAGAATTTTGACATAGATCGCCCTCATGGAAATCCATGAAATCTGAACTATTTGTCGCTTGGCCTTGCATCGCTCAATCTATACTGAGGGCCTGCATTTACTCATGGTCCTCACCTTTTTAAGCTAAGCTACGATAAAGCATACGAATGTCAAACATGACTGGAAAAAATAGATATACACCATGTACATTTTGGGTCTCTGTAGACAGTTTGTCATCTTGTGATATGAAAGTATGATAATTGGGGTGGAGCCTTTCTTATCTAGGGCTGAGGTAACAGAGGCTGCAGGCTGCTGCAGAGGAGCCCTAATGGTTGGCTTGGATGAGGTCTGTTGCTGCTCCACAAGGTGCTCCAAGGTGGGCTGGACTGCACAAGGAGCATGTCATAGTAGCTAGTCCCTACTATGTGTGATGGAGTTTATGGTTTTCAATCTTATGAGTGACTATTGTGAGATTGAAACTGCACTATGTTGTGTTTTAAGAGGATGAGTTTGGGAATGTTCCTGGATTCATCTAGGTATATGTCCATGTGACACATGGCACCATTCTGTAGCATAATTGACCTCCCTTCCAAGTTCAAAAGCCCACCTGCATGTGCTGTAATACCAGTGTTCTGAACCCAAGTAAAAAATGTATTGAAACCACAACAATCCATTAACAATTAAAAATCAGGACCCCTGTGTCTTGCAAATTTGAAGATGCTTGTTGCCCTGAAATTCTGCATTTTCCGAATTCCATGCACCCAGTGGTCATAATGAAAGAGATAGCAAATAATGACGTTTTATGGTTGCACTGATGGAGAGATGGCCAGCATTGGCTATAAATGTGCTTCCTCTAGAATTTCTGCTTCAAAGGCCATAACCCTATGTATTTCATGAATCCTGTCAACTGGTTTGTGTCTTACGGCTCCCTCCTTGACATGCATGATGTTTTTGCTGGAGAAATCATAGTCATAGAGCGTGTTCTAGTGTGTATTAGAAACCAGTTTTATGAGTCTTTGTGTGAGAGAGTGCCATGTGGCATATTGGGAGTTATCCCATATACATATGGTACTTGAGTGTGTTTCTCCACTCTATATGAGTGTTGTACCTTCACTTGTCACATCAATCAACTCAGTGGAGCTTTTGGTCATGTAAGTGATTTCATTTTGGTTCTTGCCTTTCCTTCCATTTCATTTCATTTCCAGTTCAAGTTATGCTTCCTTCCTTCTAGCTCCATTGTCTCCTTTCCTCCTCCTTCCAGTTCCTTCATGTGGTATCAGAGCCATGTGCCCTTTGTAGCTTTCCCTTCCTTGGGCAAACCTTAGGAGTGAGGTAGCCCGGAAATGGAAGCTATCTTCTCCCAAAGGGCAGCCCTTCCCTCTCTTCCCTTAGCCTCTCCATGTGCTGCTGATTCGTGGAGCTGTTACTGCTGATTTGTGGAGCTGCTGTTCGTGGAGCTGCTGCCTCGGAAATCCTGCCTCCTATTGCTGTTGATTCCGCCTCCTGCCGCTGCTCATTCTGCCTCCTACTGCTGCTGATCTCTCTCTCTTTCCTTGGATCTTAGTGGATGAAAAAACAGCCCTTTCACTCATTTTTTCTGATGAAAAAGCAAGCAAGGTGTTTGAATGTGAAAAAGTAGGAGATTTTCTGTTTGTTTGTTTCCTTTGGGTATCAGAGCCTTGTCGAGATCCAGATTTTTCAAAGCTTGTTGAAGGATTTGTGGTTTGCATTTGAGCTAAGCATGGCTCCAAAAAAGGCTACACAACAACAGCTAGATGAGTTGAAAGAGCAAATGAGCTCTAATATGTTAAAGATATAAGAGATATTTGAACAGTTGATGGAAGCAAAGGTACAAGGTGAATCCTCTACAAATAGACTTGATGAATGGTTGGAACAAGAAAAGGAGTTGCAGAAATGGAGAGCACTTGAGTAAACTGTTGAAGTTGAGATGAATATTGCTAGTATGAGTATGAGAATGTGAGTATTGGTTCTCAAAGTCCACAAAGGCTTTTGCCAAGTTGTTTTGGTTGAGTGTTCTTGAGCTCAAGGCTAAGCTTTGTGTGAAGTTTGAGGTTGGAATTGGGCACCTTAGCCTATCATAGAACAGCATTTCTATCAAAGTTTGGGGATAATTGGAGCTATCCATGTGAAGTTATGCTCATTTTTCTGCTACAGGCTGCTAGTGAAGAACTGTTCATAACTTTTGTTCTACAAAGAGTTTTGAGGAATGCTTGCGGGGACAGAATAGAGCTCATTGAGGAGATTCTTGGACCAAGCTTTCAGCTTCTAAGATATTTAGATCAGAAAGTTCATCATTTTTCCAACCGCTTCTAAGTGCCATATCCTTTGTGGGAGCCCCCCCCCCCCCCTCCTTCTTGCTACTTAGTGGGAGGCAATGCACCCATTCAATGTTTTTCCTCATGAAAAATTGAACTTTATAGCAAGCAAGGTGGTTGAATGTGGAAAAAGTAGCAAATTTTCTGTTTGTTTGCTTGCTTAGGTATCAGAGTTGCTCTTTGTCTACATCACTTTATATAGGCCAGGCATGGCCCTAGGCTTGTCAAACCGGCAAATGAAGTGGCTGGCCAGCAGGTGAGCTGGCTAAGCCAGGCTGACTTGCCACATGACAGACCTGCCACACCATCACCCAACTGCCTTATGTAGTCAGCTTGCCATTGCTGCATGTCAGCGATCGTATGTTGGCTAGGTCATCATGCTGGGTTTTCACATCAATGATCGGCCTGTTTTGTGGCTGAATAGACAGCATCCATACCTCAGCCTATCTATCTGACTGATAGAGGCTGAAACTGATGCCTTATGCATTTATCCACCTCCTATGTATTGTTCATTGCTTCTCCTAATTTGAGGGCATTTGAGGTGAGCATCTAATCTAAGTGGATGACGAGAGGGTGGAGCATTGATTCTCCAACACCCCTCCTCAATATTCAAATTCTAGATTATTGCTGAGATTTGTATCATGATGTTGTGACCTTTGTGATCTGGAGAGCATGTGTGCTAGACTTAAGATCTTCAAATGATGTACAAGAATCCTCCAAGGTGCACATGTATCATTTGGGGAGTCTCTCCTTTCTAGTTTGTAGGTGTTCGTCGAGGCGGTGTCGGGGCTCATGGAACCTTAGCCATTTCTTGTGGTTCTTCCCCCTTTTCTTCTTGTTTGTGTTTGGTATTTGTGATTGCCAGCATGTCCATCGGGGCTTCAACTTCTCAGGTGTCCTCTCTTGAAACACCTCATCTTTGTTGACTAATATCTTCTCGGTGGTTGGGTTGTAAAGTCGTAACCTTTTAACTCTATACTTTTCCATTCAAGCTTGGTTTGGAATGTCGTGAAACACTTAAAACCAAAAACCCTTCAAATGCTTAACAAAAGGCTTTTTACCTAAACAGGCATGTGGGGAGTTTTTGCCTTTATTATTGAACTCCCTTTGAGTAGATGCATTGCAGTATGGATAGCTCAGGTCAAAAATGTTTGGGAAGTCCCTTGCTATCTAGCATTGAGCTCGTCATGTCAAATATGGATCCATTCTCCCACTTTGCCATTCTGTGATAGAGTGAGAACCATCGTAAGTTGATGCTTGATCCCTCTTGAGGTGAGAACAGATTGAACTCTGTTGAAAGGAATTCCTAGTTGCATTTCTCATTGTGGCCAGCCACCTTGTTCACCTTTTTTTGCAAAAAGTACACTCAGGTCTTCCTATTGAAGTCTCCAATGACGGTCAGAAAATACGTTGTCCCCAAGTGATTTGTGGACATCTACCAATCCTTTCTTCCACATGTCACACATGTTTATGTGATGCCAGAACTTGCTACAGCCTATGTTGGCTTGAATTTTTAATTTAGTAATCTTGTAGAGGTCTCATTTTAACACTGCTCTAGCAACCTGCATTTTGACACTCCTCTTTACCAAGGATACTCACTTCAAACCCCTATTTTGATGTTCCTTTATTCCTTGGCAATACTAAAATGTTGTTCAAGATGCAAAATTGAGAGCCTTGAAACCTCTCAACATGATGTCGTCAAGTGTTGCTCAAGTGCATGTGAAAACAAATGGAATAAGCATAAACTCATGCCTTGCATTCTCGGTTCAAAATAGTCTTAGGACGTCCCCATTGCAAATCTTGTGATAATGCTCTTGAAATTTATCTGTGGGAACACCTATGCACCATTCATAGTTAATCTTTGGCATGAGCAAACACGACTGATGGTCATTGTGTTCAAAGGATCTATAGCTTTGTTGTGCCATCATTTAGAAAGATTGGAGTGTAGAGATATATTGGCATACTTTTGATGCAGCTAAAGACCTTGACCTCTAGGACATAAGCTGTACTTACGATGTCATTCCAACAAATCGAATGACAAATCATGACAAATCATGACATCTAGGGCATAGTCAAATAAGCTATACCTAGGAAATGGCTGCCTCATAGTTCCGAGGTTGTGCAGTGGCTAGAAGCGCACGGGCCTCTCAATTCAAGTTTTCAGAGGGTTGAAAATTTTCTCCATACATGGCAATAAATGTAGATTGGCTGATGCATGTGACTTGTAAGAAGTCGTTTCCTTTCAAAGTACAATGTAGTCTTGAGCCATATGTGGTTCTTTGACTGTTGGAATCAAATAAAATTGCAACACAGTTGCCAATCCCAGAAATTGCTTCTATCCTGCTCATCCTTGATCTCTTTAAGACCACGAGCATCGGAGCTTATGTTGCTATGGATGGAAATATTTGAGGGACGGATCAATCCCTTAATTATTTTAGATTAAAATGTTGGAGCAACTCATGTTTTTGAAGTTGTGGGCAATCTTTTGCTACATGGCTGAGCTGATGTCAGTAGTAATAAAAGTTTGCCTTGTTGTACTTTTATGTCTAAATGTAGAGAGACCAAGCTAGCCTTCTTTCTTTCTTTTGATTCTTCTTTTCGTTAGGGTTGCTAGTTACTACCTCCCCTATCTTCTCGCTTGGAGACGAAGAACTCTATCCTTGGTTTCACTAAGGTTTCAGATGCACCGAAGCCTTCATAATGAGAAATCCTCTTCTATTTGTATGGAAGGCTTTCACCCTCCATTCTTCGTTTACGTAAGAACACATGTACAAACAGCATCCCCAAAGCAAAGGAGAATACATACCTTGGAAACTCAGCTTGAAAGTTGAATGTTGCTTGCTGTTGCAGGCTGCAGCACAGGTACCTCCTGGAAGTACAATGTAATGGAGTGCATCGGTGTAGTTCTGAACTCATGCTCCCTTTTGTGACCTCAAACTCATCAAGCTTGACCTCCGAATGTCCACCTTTATCCTTTGTGGTACTTGCCTTGTCCTCAGATCCACTGACTGAGCAACATCTGCCATCTTATGTTGTAATGCTTTGAGTGTGAGTGCCCACTTTCTTGTTGAGGGAGGTTTTAAAGAGTAGGTTGATCTGCAAGGGTTCTTGGATTGATGATGTCGTGTCCTGTGAATTATGTATAAGGCTGTCTAAGTTAAGCAATTAGGAAACTGGGTGATTAGCAAAGTAGGCTTAGGAGTTTTTGGTACAAGTGGCAGCTTGTCATGTGGTTAGGGCATATATGCTATGCAACTGTCACAGCTCACACTGGATGCTCACCTCCAATGTACCTCATCTGAACATGTACTGTGCATTTTGTTTGCATTTTAGTGAAAAAACATCTCTGTACAAATGTGGACCCTAGGCATGAAAAAATTAAGGGCATTGGAACGAAGTGTCATGCTTGTGCGCCAGCTCTAAGTTTTCAACTTCCAAGGTTTAAGTGTTATTTTGGGGAATATTGATGAATTAGGGGATTTCTCCTCTTAAGATCAATCTTAAGGTGGAAGTGAGTAATTATAAGGCTATTTTTGTGGTATGACGTTGAACCACTTTCTAGCGCTGGTGTGGAAACAGATTTTGCCTTATCACATTCAGAAAGCTTAGGTGGCTGAGAATCGGTACATTTATCCTGTTTTCAAATCTTCTATGCTGGTTATTTTACTCATTGAATAAATTTTGAGACAGCTTGCTTATTTGACACACTACTTGTAGAGCAGGTAGCTTAAGATTTTCGTAAGGTTGTGATGAATTCAGTTAGATGCTCATTGGAATGTAAAGTCACTTATCCCTGTTGAGCTCTGACAACTTTTGAACTATGCTGTGATTTATATCACTGTTAGGTGGCTGTCTTCAGTCCTACACCATTTGCACACTATTTGAACATCACAATTAACAATGTGGAGCAGGTAGCTTTCGATTGTCCATGTGAAGCTTCGATAAATCGTTTTACTGCTTGTTATAATTTGAACTCAATACAATGGATGCTCTGATGAATTTGTAAAATATGCAGGTATTTGGAAAAGGAATACAGTTTCCTAAAGAACAACCTTCAGGTGCAGCCACTTCAACATCCAAAGTTGGTTTCTCAGGTGTTGCCTTCTCATAGTGCCTTAGAGATTGAGCTATATTTGTCAATTGGGGTGTTTCTTGGACATTTTGAACACTAGTGAAACCATTGTGGTCACACTCAAGGTGTTTTTCCATTAGTTGATTACGCTTTACTCCAAAACACGGGATCGATTTGAAGCAAATGCATTGACAGATGTTTATCAATTTGTAATTCCTCATTTCTGGTTAACAACTGACAATTCAAAGATATACTTAAAATGTGACAGAAGGACGTCACAGGGATAGTCTGGATGGTGATTCGTTCCAGTTTGAGCAAAGGATGGAAGCATTGGGTGCACAAAGAATGCCTGCAAATCAAACAACCTCAAGACCCAGCCAAATTATAAAGAATTTTGGGGCAGATGATGACATAGAAATTTTGGATGTGCGAAACGGTCATGCTTGTACTGCAGAGGATGCTCAGCAAATAAATGGTGGACATGACAGAGAGGTTCTGCATGTCCTATCAAATGATAGTCATACAGATGGAGAGGTTTTGCACTACATGCATTCATCTAATACTGGGCAGGGTAATCTGTGCTCTGAAGCGAACCTTCTATATGTAGACCCGGATGCCAGAAATTGGAGGACCAATATTTGTTCAGCCCCGATGTTCCCAAATGATGGCTATGATCAGCTACTTGATGATACCGACTTATTTCAGTGTTTACAAGTAAGGTCTTCTGTATTGTGAATGCCAATAATTAACACATTAAAGTGCCTTTGGAAGGCTGAAAATGACTTTTTGGGCCTCGCAGGGTGGGTGGTAGGTGGTAGAAGTAACAAGAAATAAGGTTAAAGGTTGGAGGTGAGTGCAGGTCATGGGAAGGGGACTTTACAATAGGGATTGTGAGGGGTTGCACAAGGACAGGAAGTATTGAATTCCTTCTTCGAATTCATCTTGATCAAGTACTTAGTTGTGAGTCACATTAATGATATATGAATGATCAAAGGTATGTAGTACAAGTATATTACAATAGTCCTATTTATAGTTCCAAGGGTGGCTATAATTTGCCAGATTGATTATGGCATAAATCCACAAGTGCTACATGGAAACTTCTTAGCAGCCTACTAAAAGACTACTAACTAGCTAGGTAGATAGCTAACTAACTAGCTCGTTTGATATAGGTTCTTATAGAAACTCTTTTGTGAACACCTCATAAAATTTAGCCCAAGCCTTGGGAGCAAAATTCTATGCCTTCATCTCTTACCTCACGAGCGCATGGCTGGGAGGCAGCGCTATCTATTGTATAAGTTTACAGTAATCAAATTTTTGATTCTCCATACTATCAGCTTTTATCTCTTGCATACGAGATCCTGTTATCTGTTGATCATAGACGTTGTATTGTTTTCTTACACATTGCACCTCTTTCATAGATACCTTTACAATTAGCTCAAAACACTTTGCAAACTGTCATTAGACACAGAGGCCTATAAATTTCAGTAAAGAAATGATATCAAATATTCAAATACACATTGAGATGCACTTGAAATGGGCTTCGCTCTGATATAAGTTTCGTAAGAAACAGAGAAGCGGTCGGAAAGATATGTTGAGTTTACTGGGCGGGAGTAAAAACTGTTTGAAAAAGAAACAGTCACACACAGAGTCGTAGATTTTTGGTTTGACATCTAATACAATAATTGAAGACATACAATGATGGTCATTGAAGAGAGCTTTGCACTGATATAAGTTTCGTTTAAATCGGACCATCGAGCAGAAAGTTATGAGCAAAATACTGATAGGGGATCAAACTGTCATGAAAAACACCTACTCCTCCTACTGGTGCCGACTGGGGAGAATACTACCTCCATGATTAGACTTCATTAATGATCCAAGTCTTATAGAGGTCACCTAGGAGGGAAGGAAGAGCTCCTTTTGTGACTTGGGAAATAGATAAACCATGTATGCGCAATGAGCGGCCGAGTAGACAACACTTTTGAGCACTTTGGAAGAGAAAACAATGAAAAAAGGGAAGAGACACTCAAGAGAGAGAACCTAAAGTGACCTTTATTACCAATAGAGTGAGACTCCACTCCAATGCAACTCAAAATACTACAAACACAAGAGAGAGGAAGAGGTTTCATACGTATAATAAGGAGCGAAAGCTCCAATACTACTCATAGAGAGAGAATATCTACAAGAGAGATGGACTCAAGAGTCTACATAAGCGAATATCTACAAGAGGGAGAGAAGGCTCATGGAAGAGGCTTGAGGAGACTAGAGCCACAGCAACATGAGGCCTAATGGTGAGAGAGATGATGAAAAAGGGAGAGGAGGGCTCTTTTTATAGAGATTTTGTCACCCTCCTTCACCCATTTACAATTGCTGTCTGTAGATTCCTTTCCCCATCAATCACATAAGCCCGTATGTCACCATCCATGTCCTTTTTGGCTACTCTTGCCATGTGTCCTATCAAAAGATGCTCAAGACTCTTAAAATATTGAGAAAGTCAAAAGTCTCCCCACATGGAGCCCATAGGGACCCTCTCTTTTCCATATGTCCACATCCTCCTTATTCCACATAGGAATTCTAGAAGGATTCCTCTTGACTCTACACTCCTTCACATGCCTTCCACACGCTTGGCATGTGATCTCTCTTATATTATTGGAACACATGGACATGAGCCTACCTCTTTATATGACTCACTCTTTCTATTTTCTTAAAATCCCATAATATCCCATACACAAATAACTCACTCTATACCAAGGTATTTATCATTCACACACATGGTATATTTACAATGATCCATTCCACTCATCCTCTCAATCCCATACAATATCTTAGAAAATAGAAATAAGTGAGGGTCTCTAGGCTATCACTTGATACTCAAACTCTTATTAAACATAGAAGAAAACAATACCAATGCCAAATAAAAAATATCAATTTTTAGGTGGTCATCTCCCTATTTGAAACCCCCCATATGAGGAGAGCATGGGGGAGGTGGACCATGATAGGACAGGGCTACCACATCGGCAACACATTGGCTTCCATGTAGGCAGCATCTTGGAAAAGAAAAGATAGAAAAAGGGGCTACCACATGGGCAGCACATTAAAAACACAACCTGGCTACTTAGAAGAGTTTGTCATATAGTTGGAGAAGATCTAACAGAGTGGGGTGAATAGAGACGTCCTAGGATAAGTGGGGTGAATAGAGGAGTACTAGGATAAGTGGCACTTTTGTATGAGACTTGTATGACTACTTTGAGAGCAGTACAAAGCCTAGAACAGGTCATCTACAGTCCATCCTATTTGGGACATGGCTAGCATGCACGAGCAACAATATGGATAAGTACATATGGATGAGACATATTGTACATGGATATGGCAAGTACTCTTGGGCCTGGATAGGTTCGCAGCAAAGGCGAGATGTTTGCAAGTACATGGTGATCTCCTGGCAGAGGCTTTGGATCAAGAGATATGCCTTGAAATAGGTTGAATGCAAGTGGGACTAACCTGTGCCAATGTTAGGCCAATACGTGGCAAGCCAACCTACCTAAGTGATTGGTTGGGAGCCAACCAAGTCTAGCAAAGCAGCTATTTGTATGCTACTATGGCTGCCCTTTGCTATTACCTTTTTAGACTTGCATGGGGGCTAGTCTGGCCAAACCCCCTCTTATCATGTTGTATATAGGTAGAGGTGGGATGACCTACTGGTTGGCCACCTAGGCTTCTTAGTCGGCCTATAGGAAGGGGGGGTAAGCCCCCTACATGGTAGCATCTTATCTAACCTGCTCCTCTCTCTCTCTCTCTCTCTAACAATCCCTTTCCTTACCTTCTTTCCCATCCACTCTCTCTTCTAGTTTGTCTTTCTCTTCACTCCGACATGTCTACCCTAGCTGAGATGGTGGAGTGCAAGGCAAAAATTCCATTTTTCTCACCTTCATGATTGATAGTCGATTAGATGGCCTCAATCATAGTGTCTAGCAGGTCATGATGGAGTCTGCATTGTAGTCATATGATTTGGAAAACTTCATATTGGTGGGAGTTGACAGACCTAATTCCCTTGGGCCAAACCTAGGGATCCTATGGCAGAAGGAGGTCGAGACCGTGTCTCAACTGTGGGACTAAGTCAATGTGAGGATAAGATCGTTCATATTTCTAGACTATACTTGAGTGATTAATCACATGATGCATATGATGGTGGCACAAAAGTATATAGGATTGTTTGGCATCCTTGTACAATAGAACATATCCCATGAAGAAGGTCTCTTTGGAAGTCTAGCTGAGGTCATCTAATCCCTTGAAGTCTTCATTGATGGAAGCACATGTCATGAATGGCACTAGTGCCATTCTCAGAATAACCACTTGATGTTTTAAAGAATGGCACCAAGACCAATTCTCCTGTCATCATGTGTTAGTTCCTCTAAATTTTATATGAGAAAACTCTCATGTGATGACCTTCACATCTAGAGAATGGCACTTGCGCCATTCTCTACAATCCATGTGATGAATGGCATTGGTGTTATTGTCTGAATTTCAAGATTGTCACAGATGATGGTTGGAGAATAGCACTGGTTCCATTCTCCAAAATAATCATGCGATGTTTTAGTGAATGGAACTAGTGTCATTCATCACATGATATATGGAGGATGGCACCAATGCCATTCTCCATTCTCTATGTGATGAATGACATAGGTGCCATTCTCAAAATAACGAGTTGATGTTGTGGAGAATGGCACCAATTGCATTCTTGAAAACATCATATGGTTATTTGGAGAATGACATTGGTGCCATTCTCTACATAATCATATGGTGTTGCGGACAAAGGAACCATTCTTTATAAGATTAGTTGAAGTTTTGGAGAATGGCACCAGTGCGATTCTCCATGTGATGAATGACAATGGTGATGTTGTCGAGACAAAATGACAATCCACATGACAAAGAGAATTGGTGCCATTTCCCCCAACAATATGGAGGATGGCAGGAGTGCCATTCTCTACAAACTCTCATGGAGGATGGCTATAGTGCCATTCTCTGGCCTCAGTGCCACTCTCTAATAGATCAGATGAAGTTGAGGAGAATCACAACCTTCACATCTCGAGAGTGGCACTTCTGCCATTCTCTGCAATCCATATGATGAATGGCACTAGTGCCATTCTCCACAACACAATGGACGATGGCACCAGTGCCATTATCCACAAATTATCATGTACTATGGCACCAGTTCCATTCTCCACAAATCACATTAGGATTGCCATCATTGGCATAATTGGCATTCTTTAAAGGATCAGTTGAAGATTTGGAGTATAGCACTGGTTCCATTTTCCATTGGTGCCATTCTCCAAAATCCATGTGATGAATAGCAGTGGTGCCATTCTCTAAATAATCATATAGTGTTGTGGAAAATGGCACTAGTTCCATTCTCTAACCATCATCTATGACAACCTTGACATATGGGGAATGGAACTAGTGCCATTTCGTGCAATCCATGTTATAATTGGCATGAGTGCCATCCTACATGATGTACAAGATAATAACACCAGTGCCATTCATCACATAGATTGCAGATACTTGCACCTTTCATCACATGGATTGTAGACACTGGCACCAATGCCATTCTACAAATAATAAGGTTTTCACATGAGAGGTTGGAGAGTAGCATTGGTACCATTGTCCACAACACCATATGATTATTTAGAGAATGGTACAATTGCCATTCGTCACATTCAAAATGGAGATTGGCATTGTACCATTTATCCTTTGGAGAAAGGCACTTATGCCATTCTCTAAAATCCATGTGATGAATGGCATTGGTGCCATTGTCTTCAACATCATGGAGAATGGCACCGGTACCATTCTTAAAGAATTCTCATGGAGGATGGTGCTTGTAAAATCACAAATCACAAAACACAAGATCATCGGCATTGGTTCAATTCTCCACATAATCATATGGTGTTGTGCACGATGAGGGACAATGGTACCAGTGACATTCTCCAATCATGATCCCTCACAACCTTGACATCTGGAGAATGGACCAGTGCCATTTTGTGCAATCCATGTGATAAATGGCACTAGTTCCAGTCTCCACAAACTCACATGTTGGAGAATGGCACTCATCCCATTCTCCACAACATCAGATGATCATTTGGAGAATGACACCAGTGCTATACATCACATGGAGAATGGAGAATGGCATTATTGCCATCCTCCATAATACATGTGAAGAGTGGTGCTCATGCCATTCTCATAATAACCATCAGTACAATTCTCCAACTATCATGTGTTATGTTCCTCTACATTTTCTATGAGAAAACTCTCATGTGACAACCTTCACATCTGGATAATGGCACTTGTGCTATTCTCTACAATCGATATGATGAATGTCATTGGCGTCATTTGCCACAACGTCTTGGAGGATGGCGCTAGTGGCATTATCCTCAAATTATCACTTAGGATGGCACTAATGCCATTCTACACAAACTCACAATCCATGTGTTCAATGGCACTGGTGTCATTCTTCACAACATCATATGATTATTGGAGAATGTCTCCACAAATCACATGAAGATTGGAATCATTGGCATTTTTCAAACGATCAATTTAAGTTTTAGAGAATGGAACTAGTGCCATTATCCACAGCATCATATGATTATTTCGAGAATGGTACCAATGTCATTCATCATATGTAGAATGGAGAATGGAATTAGTGACATTATTTACAATCCATGTGATGAATGGCATCGGTGCCATTCTCCACATAATCATATGGTGTTGTGGACAATGGAACCAGTGCCATTCTTCAACAATGATCCATGACAACCTTGATATATGGAGAATGGCACTAGTGCCATTTTTTGAAATCCATGTAATAAATGGCACCAGTGCGATTCTCCACAAATTAGCATGGAGATTGGCATTAGTGCCATTCTCTAGAAGATCATATGAAGTTTTGGAGAATGGGACTTGTGCCATTCATCACAACCTCATATTATGATTTGGAGAATGACACATGGAGAATGGAGAATGGCATTGGTGCCATCCTCCACATTCCATGTGATGAATGGCACTGGTCCTCTAAATTTTCTATGAGAAAACTCGCATGTGAAAACCTATTGTTGGCTCTTTCCTATGGCTTGCGTAGGAAGAGCAGGGTCTTCTCAGTATGCAAGGTTCCGAGGCTCTTTATCACCTACAGATATATTAGAGTTGTCGATTGCAGTATATGTGTAGCTTAGGACCTCGAGTCGTGTTCCGATGAGAGACGTAGGCTTAAGTGTGGTAAGCAAACATAGTGCATGCATGTGTAAAAGGGACATGTATCATCATGGTTGAGGTAATGAAGGCTTTCACCTTCATTGGGGGTTGTAGGGTTTAGGAGGAGTTTAAGGGTTAGGAGGAGGTTCCAGGGTTTAGAAGGAGAATCCAAGGTTTAGAAGGAGTTCCAAGGTTTAGAAGGAGGTCCAAGGTTAGAAGAAATTCCAAGTTTTAGAAGGAGGTCCAAGGTTTAGAAGAGGTTCCAAGGTTAGAAGGAGGTTCCAAATTTTAGAAGAGGTTCCAAGGTTTAGAAGAGGTTCCAGGGTTAGAAGGAGGTTCCAGAGTTTATTAGAGGTTCCAAGGTTTAGAAGAGGTTCCAGGGCTAGAAGGAGTTCCAAGGTGTAGAGTAGAGTACATGGTGGGGAACTCGTCTCCCTTGTAGATCATGGAGACTAAAGGTTTAGGGGACACATAGGAGTGGGAGAGGAAGAAGGTGTAAGAGCCTGGGGGAAAGAAGAGTGAGGAGGGAGGAGGAGGAGGAGGAGGAGGGAGGAGGAGGGAGGAGGAGGAGGAGGAGGAGAAGGGAGGAGGAGGAGGGAGGAGGATAGAGAGAGGATGGGTTGCAAGGTTGGAGGAGAGGAAATGAGGAGTTGCAAGGTTAGAACATGCTTTTGGACGTGGAGTGCAAGGAAGCATGGACACTTGAGACAATTGCTTGGAACACCAAAGTAGAACTCAACACAATACCCCAAAGAGTGTGGGCTTCATTCCATTATGGGGTATTTATACAAGTTGGAGAGCTTCTCTCTCTCTCTCCTCTCTCTGCATGTAGGAATTGTAACACATTCTCTCTCTACATGTAGAAGTCGAAACACATTCTCTTTCTACATGTAGAAGTCGAAACACATTCTCTTTCTACATGTAGAAGTCGAAACACATTCTCTTTCTACATGTAAAAGTTGTAACACATTCTCTTTCTACATGTAGAAGTTGTAACACATGGTCTTTCTACATGTAGAAGTTGTAACACATTCTCTTTCTACATGTAGAAGTCGCATATAGAAGAGGGATTATTTCTAGTCTTATGCAAGTACAAGCGGAGCTTTGCCGCTACTCTACACACACACACATTCTGTTCTACCTAAGTCCATGTTGGCACAGAGTCAACATACTCTCGGATCCATTTGATTACCCGTCCTCGGGTTATGGCTTGTTGCGAGCACCTGGGTTGCCATGGCTTTAGTCCAGTGGCTATGAAATTTGCGTTGTGCCAGTTGATCCTGATGTAAAGCCTTGGCACCATACAATTTTTGCTCGGTATCCAGGTAGCATGTATCCACTATTTGCTCGAACAGAGATATGTGGTGTGCTTCTAAGAAGATCACTCTTTGATAGAGTCAGATTGTAATCTGAGCATCGACCCGTTCATTGGGATTGAAACTGAGTGGAGGCAAATGGGAATCGAGGTAACATGGAACCTCCAGAATGAATTCCAATGTTTTACAGAATATAGCACTTAGGCAAAGGAAGCAATCAATGTTGCCGCGCATTACTTGCTCATGCTACTGAAGTGCTTGGACCATTGTGCCTTGGATATTCCATTCTACACCAGAGTATGGTTCGATCATTGGCCAGTTAATGGTTCGATCTTCACCCAAAGTGTGTATGTTGGCTTCCCATTTTTTACGTCGTGGAACTGCATCGAACTTGGGATGGGTTCTGAGACATGGAGGTGCACGCAGGTACTCCTTCAAGAAGATTACATAAAAAATCTTGGGGCGGCGCCAATCAAGTTGTGGATCCAACTTGCTGATCCAACCTTCACTAATTTGACACTGACAAAGGTTGGTAGGAAAGTTGTTCAGGGTCCATCCACCTCGAGTTTTCATATCAGGATATTTGCTCCAAAATTCCTTGATGGGGTTACTGGGAAGTGGTATCTCATCAAAATCATACCCATCATTGGAACTTGGCATGGGAGTATGAATTGGATTATCCGAATCTTGATATTCGAAATCAAATACTGTCATTTTCAGTTGATGGAAGCATAAGTAGTGTCGGAGGTGAAGATATTTTTCTCATCTTCAGACAAGTCTTGGCAAATTATGCGCAGGGTTTTAGTCCCGATGGAACGTTCCCATTTGATTGTTGGATGAGCATATATGATCCTGATTTGGAGTTGCTTCCATTGGATAAGCACACATGCGTTGAGGTGATCTTCCACTTGTAGAGCAGCCACGAGCTCTTGGTACACCACTGTTGTGCATTGTAATGGGGCGTGCCTTCCAATGCCTCATTGTTGTGCACTAGCAATTGGAGTTCAAGCTTGGAGATGATTATCTTTTGGGAGTGCATCTCATTCATTTTTTCTTTGTATTGATGGTAGATGGTTGTGTATGCCTCCTTAAGATTTCTCATTTGCAAGGTGACGTTTGCTTGTTGAGGAATGTCTTCAGTGGTATTGGACCATTGGTCCAAGACTTGTGCTTGTGAAGTGCTGGCCTCTTGAACAGTAGCCAATTGGTCTTTTAAGATTCTGCATTCTCTTGTAAGCTCGTCAATGTTGAAGGCACGTACTGCCAAAGATTGTTTCATGTCTTCAAGCTTGTCTTTGCAATCCTAGAGCTCTTCTTCTTTGTGAATTAGATTGAGTCGAGCTTGTGCCACTACCTCCGTCTGTTGTGCATGTGTGGATGTCAAGGAGTTATAGTAGGTCTTTAGGATTACCGTTGCTTCTACTACCACAGTCAGCTGTGTTTGACTTTGGTGGAGGTTGGAGGTCACATCCCTTACTACCTTCTCTTGAGCTTGGAGAGCTTGGTTCATGTGCACTTCTTCTACCTGCTTCTTAGCTATCTGTGCCCGAAGTGCCTTGACCTCCATGGGGATTGCCTGGAATTGTGGTCTTCGATTTTTGATGTAGTCTGCCTTTCCAATTCTCTTGCATATTCTTCCTTGGCCAAGCTAGTGAATAGTTCCAACATTTGGATCATTTGGCTAGCTTGATGTTGGAGACTGATAGACGGTGATGAGGTTTGGCGATATTGCTGATACAAGTGGTGCCCATGGAGCCATCCCGATGATTTTGTAGTACTTGGGGGGGGTTGTTCCAATGGCATTTCAGTCCCTTGTGTACAATAGTCATACTGTTGATCTGGCACTAGCTCCCCTTGTGGCTCATCGACTGGCATGTCGTTGATGGGCGGTTCGAGTCCTTATGTAGCCTCAGGCTCTGGTGCCGATCTTTCCTTAGGTTCGGGTGCCGATCTTGTCTCGAGCTCTAGTTGCTGCTGTTGATGGAGACATAATGGTTGCAGTTGTGCACCAAGTTGTAGCATCTCGTGGGGCAATTCCGCAATCCCAACCTCTAGCATAGGTATTTCTACTAAGGCATCTGCACTTATCAATGTGATAGTTGGAGAAGATGGTGATGGCTCCCATACTAGTGAGAAGGGTATGTCCAACTCCTCAATTGGTTTTGGTGACATGGGCAATGCCATTTCTCTTTCTTGTAGTCCTTTTTTGATGATTATAGCCAATAAGTGTGGAATTTTACATTTTTGGCCTGAAGAACCATCGAGTTTCTTTGTAAAGAAGATGACAAAGTGCTGGACCCAGTCTTGTTTTAGCTTCCTGCTCAGCAAGACAAATGTGCAGAGTGGAAGGGACCGGTTCTTGCCGCACTTAAACCCCAGGATTGTGGATAGGAATTGTGCTGCTTCCTTGAGACGATGGTCAAGGATTCTATGAAGCAATATGCCGTCTCTATGGATCAGTGTGCCCTTGGTGAGGAGAGACTATACTTCAATAAACCTTGCATCAGCAAGCCGTTTAGGGTATTGGACACCTTTTGAGGTGAACCCCCCGAGTATCCATTTGGATTGTTCATCTTGTTGATGTTGTTTCCCTTGGTTATTTTGTTAACATAAGATTGCAAGAATGGCTAGCAAGGGAAAGAGAAAGGTTTGAGAGGTGTCATTTTATGATGGGGTTAGTTCTAGAAGAGGATGGTATTTATATATATATAGTAAGGAACTCCAAAGGCTCCCTAAAGTGCATTGTTTTGTGAACATCCAAGGAACAACTTTTGAAGATGTGGTACAAGTTAAGGAGATGGAGGATACCAAAGTTGAGAAAGATAACCTTCCTTGTCTCAATATTCATCCATTAGGTAGCAATAGGTACCAGTTGGATCCTGCTTGTTTTGATCATGCGAGGATGAATGCTACTGGAGAGGAGACAATGATAACTAGGGGTTGGAATATTGAGCTAGAAAATTATACCAACTAACAAACATTAGAAGGATTTGATTTGGTAAATAAAGGGTAAGTCAAGATAATAAAAATAATAGAAAATTTTCTAAAGGGATCAAGCTCTCAAGTGTCTCACAACACAGTGAAAGAGAAGGCTACAAGGACCCGTGAAGAGGAAACAACAAGTGAGAAGGAAATGAGGTCAGATGGAACAACAAACATTGGGGATGTAGAAGTTAAAGATAAAGAGACAAATTGAGGACAAAAACAGGGAGATGTTGAAATAGGCATTGATAGAACAAGTGGTGGAGGTGATGAAATAGGGAGTGGTGGAACACAGGTCAGAGGAGATGGTGAGAATTAATATGAAGCAATAATCATACCATATAAATAAATCTAACTAGATGTTGACTATTAAGGCACACATTAGAAAGAAAGGGAACAAGTATAACAAGCTTGATGGAGTACATAGTACTTCCCATTTGGTCTGGAGTTTGAAATTTTTATGTCAATGATGAATTTCTTTAGAGCTTCAAGCCAATATGTCTATAGGACACTGACCCACAGCTACATTAGTGACTTGGTCAAGAGCTTTGCAATGAATGCAATACCTCCAACAACATGGCCTATCTTATGCCAAACCACGTAGGCACACATACTCCTATGTGCAAGGAAGAGATAAAAGTGGAAAAGTTAAGGTAGTAAAAGTATTGGATTCTCACAGGACAACATTCAATACATGCAGCAAAGATGTTTATAAATAAAGCACAAGGAGAAGCCTTCAATCAACGAAAGGGTTTCTACACATGGAGAAAGGAAGAATTGTGGTAAATGTGCTAGTTGAAGCAAGTTGCAATATATCATCAATGGCCAGCATGGAGGCACATGCCATTTTAAAAAATCAGCCATACATCGACAACTTGCAACCCTTAAGGGCGCATTGGGTTGCATTCAGACGACCAAATAAACCAACCCAAGGGCTTGTCAATGGTCATAACTATCAACAAAGCTGGGATGTGAGCAATAAACTTTGTTATTTCTTGCATTATTTATTTCAAGTAAGCTTATGACTTTGTAAAAGAAGTGATAGTAGTGTCAGTTCCCTCATGTGAGAATGGCACATTCTCCTCGTTATTACCAAGTCATATTTTTGACATGGTAATGGGAGAATGGAACTAGTGCCATTCTTCTCTCTACTACATGATTTGGATTAGAATAATATCTAAGATGTTTTGTTTTTTTTCAACATTTTGTAGGAGTCGCAAGCGTGTCGATGGGCTCAAACTTTGCTACCAAGGAGACTCACATGACCACATATGATGATGACATCTACATAAATTGGATTAGGATTTTGACCTTGGTGAAGGAGGGTAATCCTGAGGGTCGAAATCCTACAATAACATACATGAGGTGTTTGCTGGAATTAGAAGATGACCATGTATGTGCACTTCAAGAATAGATTGTGAGTCTGGACAAATTGTCTTGGTCAAGTTAAGCAAAGTAAAAGAATCCATTGAAATGTCTAAATGGTTAAGCATGATAAAGCACTAAAAGAAGCTCTCATCAAGGAGTTCAACTTATGCCACCCTTCAACCCCTGGCATCAAACATGGGACGCCCTTGCAAGTGACTTCAAAATCGATTCAATTGTTTATCAAAGATTTGAAGGGTGCATGTGAGTCATGGGTCAAAGACAAGCAACAAGTTGGCAAGGCCACACCTAATTTCCCAGAATCCGTGTCATTGTATATTGATTGGGTTATTAGCTCAAGAGACGGTAACAACTCTACATCGCAGTCTTGTTTTCCTTGGACAGTTATTCAAGTGAACATGGAGATGGAGGGGTAGGAAATTCTAAGATGTCACTCAAAGGGACGGATTCCAATCAGCTTTTGTGTGCTTGGAACCTCAAAAGGATCTACCAAAGGCATGTGTTGGGATAAGGTTTCCTTCAAGAAGCTGCTACGTGGTTTGATGGAGACCACTGCCTCTCCATCAAACAGTTTGTATTGCTATGAATTTTAATAATAAGAGAGATGGTAAATATCAAGGAAGTAATGGTAGAGGCTTGGTTTTGGCATAGAATTTTTTTGGGTGTCCTCCACCATGAATCAAATATTGCATGAATGGGTTTGTATGAGACCTTCTGCTTTTTTAAAATTTAAATAAGCTCACATGATGGGTTTGATGGATTTGAGCACCTGTTAGAAAACACAAGGCCACACACAATAATTGAGGTTAATATTATTTATTTTTATGTCAACCAAAAGAAAAGTGATCGCACTAGTGAAGACATCCCAACATGTGACAGAGGTCGAGGCTATGTGTGTGGCACATGCATGAGTTAATCCCCATATTAGGATTTGGTCTAGCATCGAGGAGCCTCTCGATACACATAAATCTAATTCACATGTAGATGAAGGATTAATTAGAGAGGGTGAGTATCGCATTCAACCCTTGTGACCTTTAAATGAAGCAAAACATGAATCTATCCCAAAGATTACATTTGAATATTTGGATCAAAAAGGTCTTTAGCTTCTCATTTACTCTTTATATATATAGTTTCAAAAGAATTATAGCAATATAATAATATCACATTTATGGATTTTCTTGATTTCACATACTCTCATTATATTAAGGAGATTGAATGTGTGATATGATGAAATTGTGATACAATGACATGGGGAATGGCACTAGTGTCATTCTCCCAATGTGGGGCTATAGATAAAAGGTACTATTGGCATTCTACGTGGCCTCATATGGAGGATGGCACTAGTTCCATTCTCTCTCTAAGGTTATGAAGGAATGGTAATAATGTTATGATCCTTTCTTGATTCTTTATGATTTGAAAGAATTATAGAGATTAAAAATTCTATTGTAATAACTATTTTGTCAGTTTGGATTTGAGTGATTTTTACAAGTCTATTGGAGCATGGTGAATGGAACTAGTTTCATTCTCTCAATGAGGTTATAGGAATTCTCCATGTCATCATTTGGATAATGGCACTTGTGTCATTCACTCTATGGGGTTATGATTATTTTATGTTCCTTTGTTCACTTATGTGCTTTGACTGTAGCAAAGAGAATTAAAATGTAATACAATATCCATGCTTGCATTGTACATTTCTTTTGGGACATTGGGAGAGGAACCAATGCTATTCTCTCCTCCAAATGAGGATATAGAGAAAAGAACTAGTAGCATTCTCCATGACTTTATAGGAAAAGTGGCACATCACCATTATCCAAGAGAAAGGTTGCACTATTGGCATTCTCTATGGACCTTTAGAGAGATTGGCAATAGTCCCATCCCCCAAGATGATAATGGAATCAGTGACATTCTATCTAGAGGTGATGGATAATGGTTGTATTTTTTGGTCCTTTATTTGTTTCGTATGCTTTTGTTCTTTAACTATGTTGAATAAATTCTAAATAATGGAACTATGTCTATCATCATCAACTTCTACAGGGACCAATGATGCATGGAAGGATATGGAGATATCAAATGTAGAGGAGAACATACCACCCAAAAAAGGGACAATCAATAACATGATGGATACATGAGGTACAGAA
The DNA here is from genome assembly GCF_047967505.1 of Dipteris shenzhenensis. NCBI lineage: Eukaryota > Viridiplantae > Streptophyta > Polypodiopsida > Gleicheniales > Dipteridaceae > Dipteris > Dipteris shenzhenensis. The sequence goes on along the minus strand of NC_141602.1, from coordinate 46,277,417 downwards.
GAAAACATAGCACCAAAAATGGAGACAACTCCAAGGAATATCATTAATCCTATACTTTTAGAAGAGAACATGGATGAACATAGTGACTCCACATTGGAAACAAGATTAGATAATCTTATTGATGTTGTAAACATGTATGAAAACATAGCACCTAGTAGTTTGGAGGAGGGTTACCAAAAAGCGAGCAAGAAAAACCAAGCAGAGCTATTACACCGAGCATAAAAAAGCGAGCAGACCATCCAAATCATTCATTTATTGTATTGGGGAAAGAATATTGTAACCAACATCAAATACAACTGAAAACATGAAAGGGCCAGAAGTGTGGTGCAGGGAAAGTTGCTACTCGTTTCTGTAGGCTCTAAGCATCCTATTTCTCATTATAGGCACCTCTAAAGATCCATTACCTCTCACATGGATGAACGAAATCTGTCTATATATATATTACCTCTCACATGGATGATCAAAATCTATCTATATATGTATCCATTTCTTATTTACAACAAATAAAAGGAGCATAAGAAGCTTCAATTTTTGGATTATTTTCCTAGCTTTTATCCATCTATCCTAACATCATATGAGCATATAAATAAACTTTTATTTTGGCTTTTGCATGACACTATAATGTACTTCAAAGCCACACACATTTTTCATGAATAATCTGAGGATAGAAGAGTTTCACAGTCTCCTTAATCATGGCACCTTAAATTTATGGAAATGGGGTAAGCCATTAGAGAAAGCATTTAGTAATGGCAAGGAATCCATGCGAAGAATTAAGCCAGGCAGGCAGTGGTGCCAAATTAGATCTCAAACAATCAAATCCCATCAGTCCACTTTCATGTACTTGCTTTATGTAGTGGAGCATATTTCATAATGCATCCAATATTTTAATGGAAAAAAAGTTCATGCACAGTAGAGTGAAATACCAAAGGTACCGAAGCTAGTCCAAACCAAAAGATCTTCATTATTTCCATGTATATGAAAATCACAGCCCATCGACCTTGCACTTACAAATCCTTGTTATTGTATGTGCAAAACATTACCAAAATTGAGACAGGGATCTCTTTTCATCTCCCATACATTGCTACCATTCTCCATACACTCTGCACATGTTAGGATTTTGCCACCTTCTTGTGCACCTACTCCATGCGTGCAAGGTTTCTACCACCTGCTAAGGCATGAAACAACTCCACCTTTGTAAGTGCAGCCTGATGCATGAATTGATGGACTTATGCAACTAGGCCGAGCACCGAAATGAATATGAAGTATATGTGTTTGCAAGGCATGTATGCATTCTTTTTTGCATCACGTTGTGCGAAGTCCAAACAAGTGCAACGTGGAAACTCCGCAATTGTCACAGCATAACTAACCTTCTTAGCTATTGAGCCTAGAGTCCGCACGTGAAACAAATGCAACACATTTGGAACAATGATATCCTCTTTCAAAACCTCGCCACTTTCTATCATTGCCTTCGCAATCCTTTCTTTGAATTCCTTACTCAATTTAGATCTCCATCTCACAATCTTTCCATCACGATGACATGGACGTGCATGGCTTACTGTGTTGCCTTGTTGCACTGGATCACCTTGCCCAACATCCTCAAGGACAAAGCCTACTTTTATCAATTCAGCTCTCTCTTCAATACTTAGAGAGGTTCCCTTAGCAACCTTCCACACACTAGGTGAATCCCCTGGCACACCTTGAATAGATCGATCCACATTCCAAGTATGGGTCGCCGTTGTATTGCAAAACCAGATAAATTGCTCCGTGATTCCATTTGGATGTTGTCTTCTATCTTTGAAGCATGGTGCAGGCACTCCACGATCAGCCCCTCTACCCTGTGCATTAATGAACACCCCACACCTCCTTCGCATATCTTTCATGTACCCAAAGCATGTGACAACACTGTGTGGATCAGTTCTCCGTATTGCCCAATTGGCAACATGCACATCTGTCTCTTTACAAATTGCTTGACCTAAATGGCTTGCTATATTTGGCTTTCCTCTTTTACCAAGCACTCTATTTGTTGTCACTGTGATGTACTCAGGACGATGACTGTCTAGTTCATGCTCCTCAGTAGGTAATCCTGAACCCCTCTTTCTTCTTGTTGTCAAGGGTTCAGTCATGGGTCTCTTCAACTCTAGAGAGTTCAATCCAGCCTCTTCTAGCACAACCTCTGTCAAATCCACAAGCTTATTTTGTTGTGCTCTACTTGAATTACCCTCAAAAACTCATCTTCGCAAAACCTCCAAATCTGGTCCAGTCCCCGAGTGCTTTCCTAACATGTATGCATGATAATGGGCACTTTGTAAAGCACTCATTGCAAGATCTAAAACCGAAGCTTCGTATAGAGACACATATTTTTGCAATCCATGACCCGCTCTAATGCTAGAGTTTGTTCTCAGATAGATTCACTATAGGTACAAAGCCAACATTTTCATGTTGCATTAAGAACATGCCTCCCCATTGACTAACACGAATGTCCCAAAAGGCCATCCAGACTTGGAGGACAGTCAATTCACCTTCCTTCACATGGGTAGGAGACCAAAACTTTCTAATCCTATTTTTCCATTCATCTGCTGCGGCATCTGTGGTTGCGTTTCTCCAACTTTGGCATAATGATTTGTGTTCCTCTTAAAACTGGGAGGTAATGCAGCGTCTTGTGTGATCAACCATACTCATTTCCCAATGGAAAATACAAGTTCTCTCTTTTCCCTCCATTCTATATTTTGGCCCTCCATTGTACACAGTCCTTACAGCCAACCAATTTGAACCAGCACTATCTGCCATAAACCCTCGAAAGTCTAGTTTCTCAAATCCATTTTGCAACATTTGCTCATTTAACATGTGCCAAAATTGCACCTGTGCATCTGTGTTCTGTACTTTAAACTCACATGTAGCAATGGTCAATAGCTCACATATATAGGGGTCATATACATGAGCAGCCATAGTGGCCCACCCTTTAACACGTTGTATGTGATCAAAATGCACCCACATTTGACCAAGATTTCCTCCAAGCCTCATTCTATTAACAAGATCTACTCCAGAGGCAGGGCCTATAGAGGACATTTTAAAAATATGAGGTTGACTCTTATCTTGTAGTTGGCCAGGAAACAATATACTTTACAGGAAAGGATAAGTACATCTCTTCTTCAAGGCAAGGATTGCATCCAAGCCTCCATCACCAATGGAAGAATTCTTTCTTGCACACTCAATAGATCTTTGACCGATGGCACAAAGGGGTTATTGTTTCCAGCATTTCATTAAGCCTTGTCTCAGTTAATTCTTCATGCTTACTGTCTTCATCAACAAGCAACATATCCATCAATATGTCTCTTGTAACTGTCATCTCAATGTTCTTACAGGATGCATTTGGAGACACCTTAGCACGCATCAAAACCATGTGCTCTACCTATTGTCTTTTCTGCCTTGAGATCCCTTGTTCCACAGGATGGTTGTGCATACCCATATGAATTGCGCATCTGGTAACTCTTTCACGGTCATGCGGGAGACAATAGTACATGATTGCGGCACATGGTTCTACACACTCTGGTGACTCACCACAATGCTTGCAAACTAATGTTCCTATCTCCTTGTTGAGTGGCCCTACAGAGGCTGTCTTCTTTAGCTTGCCTTTCCACTGTGTTTCATTTACTAAACCAGTGCACTCATTGTAAGCACAATCCACATTATAACACCTCAAATAACGTCCACATCTGCTAAATCTTATAACACCTCTAAAAAACTCTTGTGTGCTTGTTGTATACTCTGTCCAAATATGCCCATCACACCTCTGATCCATTCCTTTCATAGGAGAGCCTGAACTTATTGGTGGTAGCTCAAACAAAACATATCCATCATATCTCGCTGGAAGTTCTTGCACGACATGCATCGATTGCGCACTTGAAAAGGTGACATGCAAAGAGCTAGACAATGGAAGCCTTTGCAACATTGTAAGTACACTCACCTCTTCAATAGAAGTTGATGATGCATTTGACACTATTTTTCTTACGACCACCATGAAATGTTGATGGGTTCGGCCATCCAATCTGAACCCTTTCTCTCCCCCTTCCAAATCCACCAAAGGTTGACAAATAGCAACATCTTCAATTCCAATTTGTTGATGTACTTGAATGCAACCTCACAAAACTCAGTATCATATCTAATAGCAAGTGTTTGAGATTGCAGATATTTCAGTAGAATAGTTTGAGGTACCATTCTATTGTCTTAGATAGAAGAACATAAGTGCAAAGCCAGTAGAAGGTGACGAGAAGGGGAGGCCTTGGAGAATTGCAAAACCAATAGAAGGTGTCAAGAAATGGAGAGCTTTGAGAATGTAGAAGGTGTCAAGAAATGTAGAAGGTGACGAGAAGTGGAGAAAGGTGACAAGGATGAATACGTGTGTTAATCTTGAATTTATAATTTTAAATTGATATTATTATTATATTGCAAAGGTGAATACGAATTTATTCTGTGAACTTGTACATGATGCGCTATATTTATTAGTAGGTGCACATTGCCAGATACGTATTAATTGTGTGAATCTCTGCCCATCACTTTGGAGGTAGCCCACCACTCCTTTTCTTCATGCCACTTTGGAGGCAACCTACAACTCATGCAATGAGCTACCAACTGATGATGTCGATATTGAAGCTCGAGAGTGTGAACAACTAACTTCATGTTAACTTCTATTATCATGCCAACTTCTAACTTCATTTTTATGATCTTGTAACTATCCATCAACAAAACTATGATCTTCTAACTTCACGCTAACTTCTAACCTCCTTCTAACTATCATGCTGATAATTATGCCTAACCGAGTGTTCTGCCTAACTGGAAGAACTAATCGAGTGCTAGTGATAATCTAAAGCGGCTGCCATCTTCATGTAAAACTGACGCTCCATCTGTCAGTTTTCATGAAAATTTGATGCTCCTAACTCAATAAAAACCAACGTTCAATGAAGCGACGTACTCATGCTGAAAACTGACGTTCAATGAAACCGTCAGTTCCATCTTCACTTCAGGCTCTCAAGCATCTTCGCTCTTCTCCCCTTCCCCCTCCTCCTTTTTCCTCCTACCATCTCACTTCTTTTCAGCAAGTGCGCAAAGAGAAACTTGGAAAAACAACTGGAGTTGGAACTGGGCGATGTAGATGATGATGAAGAAGAGGATTGAGATGATGCTGCAAGATGCATTTTTGCCTTATCTGATCTCTTCTTCTTCTACTTCTTCTTCTGACGACGAGAGGGTGCAAGCCCTTCGCCACCTCCAACTGCTTCAGCTGCACTCTGGTCCTTCAGTCCACTAGAGAAGTTGACATCGCTAGAGCGGCAGCTCGAGTTTCTTGAAGCTCCGGTGAATTCTACGAACATCCGTTGAATAATTGTTATGAATAAGTCTTCGATGGGATCTATATTCCAAGGGGAGACTTGCCGCCTATTTACAAAGTGCCGCCTATTTACAAAGTGCTTACTGTGTAATTGTATCTCATAACAAGCCAAGGAGTTTCGACGAAGTTAAATCTGTGGTGCAGGTCCGTGACTAGTAAACTCACGTTGTTTTCTTATCCTAAATTCTGTTGCAAATTTCTCATCCTAATTTTTGTAGTGTCTCGCAACTTCTAGTCGTCTCTCTTCCAAATCACTGCTTTTCGTAGTGTGCCGTGCTTTTCGTGGAGCTCTCGCAGTGGGTGAATCTATGGCATATGCGTAAATACTCTGGCTGGCTTGCTGTGTATTTGAAAAGGCAGCGGTTCAAGCATGCATGTGGTCTTCGGGGCCTAGAGTGGAATTTTCTGGCCCAACTATTTCTTTGCGGTTGGAGAGATATGTTAGTGCAGTACAAGAGGAAATAGCACTGGAGAGCTTGTTTGTATCCATCTATACGTGGCGTTCTTTGACGATTGGTTGAAACTGCGCCTCTTCGATGAATACTCTGGGCTGCTTGTTTTTCTGAGGGGTAGTCTTTCTTTGATTCTCGTTCTTCTAGAGATGGAGATCGCTTCTGTGTTTTATTATATTGTAGACGATTCTTTCCATGAGAATTCTCTCAATCTATTCGGTCTTGTTTCCGTTGTTCAAACTTTGAGTGAGCAAATGGAAAACATGAAATCCGTAGAGTTAACAGTATCTGGAGACTCAATGGATACCGAAAGCTCCATTCCAGAAAGCTTTTCCATCTTCAACTTCATATTCCATGTTTCTTTTCTTTCCACTTTCCTTCTACCTGGCTAATGTCTGTGTACAGAGTTGCTGAAGTTTACACAGCACAGATTTGGAAGAGAGTCTTCTCTCTTCCAAATCATGGCTTTTCCAAATTCACGGCACCCACTTCCCAGAACTCTGCCCACACTCAACCTTTTTCCCTCCACCCAGTTCCAACTCCTGTTGCTTCAAGCCAAGTCCTGTTGGTGTCGCCGGTTGGCAAGGTCAGAACCTTCAAGACTTTTGAGCTTCATAATGTTTGTGTTCATAATGTTTTGAGCTTCATATTATTTCGCCGTTTTGGTTTTGCGCTCATTGCGCCTTTCTTACTTTCTCCTCGTTCACTCTACTCCTTCCTTGTGCCATTAGAATACCTCTGCCCTTCACTCTACTCCTCCTTTCGAGCTCAAGCTCTATCTCTAGTCGAGCTTTCTCTCTCTTTCCATAGCTCCCTTTCATGGCTTGAGCACCGCGTATTAATACGCGGTGCCAAAGTGTAATATATAAGCTCTTCTCTACAAAGTGCCAAAGTGCCAAAGTGCCTTCTCTACAAGCTCTTTATCCATGGAACCGACATATATCTTCCCCTTTTCATGGCTTGAGCACCGCGTATTAATACGCGGTGCCAAACTCTCGTATCAAAGCAAGCTGAAATGACTTCCTTGCATGTGAGGAAGTAGTTTATGCTTGAATTATCACTTCCTCTTAGTTTGAATTATTGCTTCCTATTTAATTAAATCACTCTTTGAATTGCCACTTCCTCACAGATCACAAAGCTTTTTGATCAAATCTTCATCTCCAACTGAACTAGAGCCGTGGAGATAAAATCAAGTACCATGATAACAAGTTTGGAATGAAGGCCTTTCAAGCAAGCTCTAAACACATTTTTTTCATTGGTAGAGCACGCGTATTATTACGTGGTTGAAAACCTTTTAATCTTGCTTTTTTCCAAATGTTCTACCATTTTCTCATGCTACAAAGATTTTATAGTTTGCCTTTTATCAATTCTCCATTGAGGTGATTTGCTGGCAAGAATGATGTGTTTTAGGCAATGATTTGTTGGCTAGATCACAACATATCAATGCGCGGTTCCAAACATTATGAAAATTCCAGATTTGTGCTTGAGGAGGGCAAGATTTCAGATGTCATTAAACAAGGCAATTTGCAGGTTTTAGCTCAGCGTATTAATACGCTGTGCGAAAGGTTGTTCCTCGTGTAGATTTAGGAGGGCATATTAGTGTTATGCTCGTGCTTACTCTTGGAGCCATTTGTTGGGGCTTGAGCAAAAAGGTAAAATTTGGCTTGCCTTGATATAGCAAATGATTAAAAAATAATGGATTGATTGTTTTTTCATCATGGATTGCTTTTTGTTATTGGTGGATTTCAGTCTTGGAATCATGGTCAAGAAGAGGGTTTTGAAACTTTGTGAAAATAAAAAGCCTCCTCTTGCCACTACTGCAAGGGCACAAAGAAGGAAAAGAGAGTGCCCCCCGAGTGAGGGATCTGTCCATGACAATGTAGGGTACGAAAGAGAGGTTCTTGAAGTGGATAGTGTTGCAATTCAAGGTATGGATGAAGAAATTGAGCGGTCACTTCCACAAGAGGATGAAGAGATAGATGTTGATCTTGCAGAAGTGGAGGTGGAGATGGCAAGAGGAGGTGATGTCATTGGCAGATGCAGACTCCTTGGCTCTGATGAGTGTCCACGAATACCATTGTGTAGGATGATTCCATATGCTCGTGTATGTGGTCTAAGGTCTGATGTGGCAACACTTAAAAGTGCTTTTCAATATAAAGGTTACTTACCTGAAAAAGGGGCTTTCATTGTTTCTCTTTGCACTTCAAATGGGGAGGAAACAAAAGTCACAAATGAAGTCAGAGAAACATGGACACCATTGTGGAGGGAAGTTGAAGGTGAATTTGAAAAGGAGCTTGCAAGTAAAAAAGAGTGGCAGTTTATGTGTAAGAAGATGTTTTATGTATGGGAGGGCAATCATTGTACCACTGAATGGATGCAATTGATTTTTGAGCCCTACATGGAGACTAAGGCAAGACACATTAGGGTGATGTGCACAATGATGGACCCTCACCGTACTTCAGAGATTGCATTGCTTGCTGGATTGCAAAGAATGAATTCATAAGTACATTAAAATATTTTATTTGATGCGGTGCATGATTTGATATGGAAACTATTAACTAGAATGCTATTTGAACCTTGTCTATTTGTGTAGATTGAATGAGCATGCTATCATTAAACCTAGTGTACGAGACACTCTTGTTAACACAAACAATATATGTGAGTGTGATGCCACCTTGTTTCTTAGTACTTTGACTAGTGAACAATGTGTAGTAATTGAAAAAGCAAGGATAAGGGATTCAAAAGGGAAAAAACAATGGTACCCTTTGACAAGAGGATATCTTGCACGTTTGGTATTTTAGGTGTGCTCTTTTTTATTGTATTCACATTTCTCATTGTATTCATTCTTTTTATTTAGCAAGATTAGCATTTTTAATTGTATCCATTCACTATTTCTCAAGGGTCTTGATTTTGTAGGTTGAATACACTGGAGACCTTACGCAAGCAATAGAACATGTGGGAAAGATAGTTTCTGAAGAGAGGAAGGCAGAGGCTGAGTGCAAAGAGCGTACAAGAATTCACAAAAAGTACTCAGATAAAATGGGAATGGTATGTGACCATCTTTTTCTTGAATGCTATTGATGGCTTTTAATGTGAAGTATCTTATCTTTTTGCTTATGCTGAATCATCCTAGGTGCTCAACATCCTTGATCCTAAACTTGGTGATGTGTGGAAGAAAAAGGTTTTTTCATTGCGCTTTGAAAGTCATGATTCTATTGTTACCTTATCCAAGCTAAAGTATCTTGCTAATGCGGAGTTGAGAAATGAGAAGAGACTCATGTTGCTATCACTTCTTGATGCCAACAAGAGGATGAGGGAGATGTATTTTATGCCTGTAGGAGATAATGAGTATAGAGGGTAAGTGTTTCATGCCTATCCTATATTTTCCCAGGATGGTATGTGCTTACTTGGATTTCTTTCTTTGATGTGCTAGCTTGATATCTTTCCAAGTAGGTGGTTAACAAAGGAGACATTCCTTGAGAAAGTGGAGGTCCAATCATCAATGGCTTTGGAGGATTTATGTGCACTTTGTGCAATGACCCAGCCACTTGATTTGCTGGAAGATTATACACTACAACAATATATAGAGGACATTAAGTTGGAGGGACGAAAGCATATGTTTGCTTCCTTGAGATCCAGGGATGGCAAGGCTGAGCTCAAGAGTGGGAGAAGAGGAGATGGAGGAGCACAGAGGAAGGCAACAGAGCTTGATCAAGCAGCGCAGCGTGTGGTTTTAAGGTATAGTTTTGAGTTATTTTGTTATGTTGCATTATCTTTGTGAGCACTTTGATACAACATTAAATTGTATGTCAGACAATCTTTATGGTATCTCTCCCACTTGGTGCAAGAAGGAAAATTGAAAGATCTCCCTAGATAGTGCAAAGGGTGGTTTAGGGTTACCTTGCAGTATCTTTCTAAGAGCTTTGACACAACATTAAATATGTCTTTAAGGTATCTCTCCCACTTGGTGCAAGAAGGAAAATTGAATGATTTGCCTAGACAGTGCAAAGGGTGGTTGGAGATTGGGAACTCAGCAAGTTGCATGTACCCAGGAACCATGCATGCATTGTCTCAATGGGAACTTGCACATTGACCTTGGTGGATTGACTTCATCAATGGTCAACTTTTAACAAGAGAGAGAGATCTCTTCACAGAATATTCTACAAGCAAGAAAAGTGAAGATAAGGCCACAAGCAAGACAGACAAGGGGAGTCAAAAGGCTACAACTTCTGTGCCACCACCGAAGGATGTTCCACCCCAGGATGAAGAAGGTGTTTATTAAATCATTTTGATAAATTTTTTCAATTGTTGTGGAAAGTATTTTTGGTTGCAGATTGACCGATTCGATTTACTTTCATAGTTGTTGTAGAGATTCCAGCTCGTGTTGATAAAGAACATCAGGAAAGCATTGGCCAAGACCAAGGTATAATCATTTCTCCTTTCATGAAACAATTGCTCTATATACAATAACTGATTGTTATATCATTTTCATTACTGCAAGAAAAGGTTATATTGTTATATTTGTGATATTGTATATTACAAGAAGTAGGATGGTTGTGAAAGAGATGATCACTTATGTCTTTCATTGTCCATCACCTATGGATCCCATTGTGTGTCGAGGAGACACATTGCTTTGCAATTGTTCCATTGGAGATTATATTGCCATGGGCTTGGACTTTGTTGATGGGAAGAAGAATGGTGTTTACACACAAGCTCATGAATTTTTCTTAGCAGTGGCTCAAAAAGAAACAGACTATAGGAGATTTGGCAAGAAGGTGAAGTGGGCTGCAAACTTTATGTTGCTTGACTTTCTGACTGGTTTTGAGATTTGTGGAGATGTTGGCCTCCCATCATGGAACAAACTCACAGAGGATCACTTGAAGTATGGCATAGCTGTAGCTGCAGCGACGTTGGATGATGATGGGTGGTTGGTACTCATCAGTCCATAAGCAGGTAAGCTTCTATTTACATCCATTTACTTCCTTCTTTTGCTTTACTTCCATTTAAGACTTTGAGCATGGATGCTCTTTGACAATATGGATATTTTGTATGATCTATATATGAAGGACCATGTATTACATGGATGGAACGATATGTTTGTGCACAAGGATTGGAGGTGGACCGTCGTGTATTTGTGCTAGAAAAGCTTCCATATGGTCACATAAATGTACATGAAGGAGAAGAAATGTTGGTGAGTTGGGTTCATGAAGTTTCTTCTTATCATTGTATGGTGTGAGAGATAATATGTCAATGACATATGTTCCTTCATCATGCAGATGCGATCCTTCATGCTTGTGTTTTGAGGTGTGTGGGCCATAAACCACCAACATTCCATGTGGAGAGTAAAACTCTTTTTGACAAGTTTAATGTTTGCCAAATGAGTGACCACTAGACTCATTATCTGCCTGACATACAAAAGACAGCTCGAGGAGCATTGTTGATCCTTTTGTGTCCTCCTGGTGGTTTGTGCATGGAGATGGGATGTGGTGTGGCACCTCTCATGAGAGCATGCTTGGCAAATCGGCTTTTGATAATGATGTTTTCATTGTGAGTAGTGTTGTGGAGCCACTTGTGTAGACCGCCAATGCAAAGAGAGCTCGATTGGAACTTCTTGATCAAGACATTGAGGGTGATGAGAATGCTATTGAGCCTCTCAAAAACCCTTATGACTCATAGTGAGCTACTTTTAGCTTGACTTCTTTTGTGCTTGTTTTGGTGATATTTAGTGACATTTTAGAGTCGTGTGATTAACATGGTCACGGGTAATGACAAACTATGGTGATTGGTGTTTTTAATACTTTTGATTGGAGGAAGAGACATGAATTCTAGCACTCATCTAACTATTCTCTTATGCCACACTTAATTAAAGACTCACTCCATGTGATCTTATGTGATATTCGTCAAACTATGAAGTGCAAATGATAAGTAATTTCTTTTGAAAAGTCAAATGCAATGCTTTAGGATGAGTACGTCTTGTCATACATGTTGTTTTGAAGGTAGGAATGGAGCATGGTGTGCTTGGGTGTACAGTTCATTGCTTGCATTCTTAAATGTGATATGTCGCAAAAATACTTCAATAATGTTCAATAGTCAAATAGTCATATAAACTTTAGTGCTATTTGTACATTCATATATATTTACGGTGTATATTGTGTGTGTAGTGAACTACCATGCTATGCAAAAGCGATGGCAAGGGAAATGGTGAAAAGAGATAAGACTATTCAAAGGATCAAAGGGATGAAACAAGTTCGTTGCGTCTTTGTTGATGATGAATGCTCAACAAGTTCGACTTGAGCTTCAGTTTGTTGTTGAATTATAAGTCAATTTATTGCTTCAACTTGGTCTTCAATCATTGAAAGGAAACTAAGAAAGACTATTGGTGATGGATTATCATGTTCCATAAGATATTCTAGTGCTTATATGATCATGTTTGTTGGCTTTTTTTGTTTCTAGTTGTCAGATCCTAAGTCAATTGTCATATCTATAATATACTAAGCATGCTAATTGGATAGGATCATTTAGAGAATGTGGGACCTTGGATTTAATGTGATGAATGTAAACCGTTAGATCAATTCAATTAGAGTGGTATCAATTAGTATCATGAGGTGCGCCTGATTCTTGCATTGGGTTTTGAATCCTCGAACCACCTACAGGCTTCGAGATCACGTGGATAGCATAGTTTGTGATCAATCTTTCTAGGTTTTTTCTTGTCTTCAATTTGTTTCATGGAGTTCCATCACCATGCTTGAAGGACAGAAGTCAACATCCAAATAATGTTCTATAATGCATCCTTTTTTCCTCTTGTATAAATTGGATAGAAAAATTTTGAAGGGTGAATGGCTGTTGTTGTAAATACAATATGGCCACTATGAATGTAAAAATGATGCCCATATGGCCACTATGAATGTAAAAATGATGCCCGGTGGAAGGATATAGCCTATTTCAACTTCAAACCTTTGTTTCATAGAGGTCCAATAAGATCGTTCTTGCAAATTTTTTGGGTGGATTGTTTGTCTTCCTAAATAGTTTTAAGATGGAGGGGAATGTTGGGATCCCTCCATTGAACAAAGTCATAAAGGAACACTTGGGGTACAATATAGCTACATGGGGCTGGTGATGATGGGACTATTATTTTCCCATTTGCAAGAAGGCAAATGCTTGCTTTATTTTATTATTTTTTCCTTTTTGCATGACTTCACATACAACATCACTACTTATCTTAATGTCCTTCCAGTCAAAACATTAATGTTTAATTTGTTAATGGGACCATGTTAAATGTTTTACTTGATAGGATAGGCATGCAACATCATGTTTTCAATTGCATGTTGGAATCATGACTTTAACTATGTAAAGTGTACTCTCTTGGTTTTCGTTGCTCGCTTTTCTTACCTTGCTTTGTTTTTGTTGCTCACTTTATCGACTACCTCAGTTTGGAGGAGCCAAAAGCCAGCAACTTTAAGGAAAATTTGGATCTAAGTCCACATCCAATTTTTTTTTGATATGCCATGAATGGCAGTCATATTACACTTGAATGGCTTGCTATTGAGTCGCTGCTTGTTCAAGTTGCCAATACATCAATCTATTATGCACAGCAAAAATAGCTATATGGTTATTCGTCCGAGGTGCATAGAATTCCTAAAAATCTTGCTACAAAGATTTAATGTAGGTATATGGTCAACTATGATGCAGAATAATGTACTTGATATGGTAGGAAAGCGGCAAAATTATGCAAATGAGAGACTCCCTTTCTTTGTTATATGGTCTCAGCAAGGATGTTACACTTATAGCAAGATGAGGATAAATAGGTGTGACAAGGTTGGTGTGGAGGCAATGTTCAAACCATTAGCAAAAATCTCAAAGGCATTTGGATGTGATGCTAGAAGGACAATCATTATTGATGACTCCTCATACAAGGCTTGCATTAGTCCTCCATCATATTGCATATTTCCTTCTACGTTTGATGTACAAGACAAGGAGGATAACAATCTATAGGGTGAGTTGATGCCTTACTTACTACAACTCAATATAGATTATGTTCTCTAAAATGAGGGTTATAATGATAAATAAGTAAGTATATGGTTCCATAAATGACAAATTAAGAAAGAATTGTATATTCCTTTGAGAAATATAGTAGCATGGTTGGTGTCAAACATTATCGCTTTGACTTTTTTTCTCGTAGGTTTTTGCTCGGAAAATGTGCACATCCAGACTCCTTCCTTCTCTCCCACTCTCTTCACATTTTGTAGCTGGTTTATGTAGGCCTTAGCAATGTTTTTCTTGATATAGCAACCTTTGTACCCTAGGTCTATAGCCAACTGAGAAACTTGCATAGCATTCATGCTAGAGAATTGTGGAGCATTCCTTAAAAGTCTTATTTGGGATGCATTGAGTTTAGGCACCTGGCCATCACTGCCATGGATAGTACACCCTTTGGTTATGTATTATCACATATAGCCCTCTCTCTTAGTTGGTCTGCAATAGGAAGCTTTTCAGTTTTGTATTCCATTATTGACCATCCATGATTTTCCTCCCTCCATTCATCAAGATCTTTTTGGAAGAGGTTGAAATCTTTATGCCCCTCCATCATAGGAAACTATCCATACCGATTTGTCTCAATCATGCAGTGCACATATTCACATAGTGGGAACATTAGAAGCTCCTATAAATCCCTCCCTACCATACTCTCTTTTGAGGATTATGGTAATTCAATCGATTTAAAAGAGTTCCCCTTAGCTTTAGCAATCCCATAGTTGAAGTATTGAGAAGCTCTCATGTAATAATGTAGACCATATTCCTTGGATGAGTAGGAAAAGGATATTGAAAATCTCATAATTAACTCCATTATTATCGATCATAAATTAATCTCTAATACATTATCAAATATGGGAAGTCAAGGGAGGTATTTTCAAAATATTCCCAATTCTCCAAACCTAATTTCTTTTAAGGAAATGTGGTCCCTACTGAACTCCTTCCTACCATAATATGAATTAGGAAAAAGTTGTAACTCTCATATACATCTTGAAATTTCCAATTTATCTCTTCTATACCTATATAAATTACTATTTTAAGCCTACCATTGCATAGGTCATGAAATTTTGAATATTTTTCCTTTTTACAGCTCCTCAATCTGAGCTAAGGAGCAAAAGTTATGACCCATTATTTGTAGGCTCTCCAAGGGTATTCCGCAGGCAGAATAGTGTTGGGGCAAGCTCTTCAAACCAAATTACTCTAGCAGAATACACTTAGAAGGTCTATTAAAAAGACGTTATATATTTTTCTTAGCTCATCCTGAGGAGCTGTAAAGAGGATATTTGCTCAAATTTTCATGATCCAACCAATGGTGAAAGGAAAAGAAAGGATATTTGAAAGTCATAAAATAAGTCACCACTTGGACATTATATATGTATATTATATAAAGGTATATTTATATTCTACCTCTGTTCATCAATATTTCATATTTACTTATATAGTACTTGAAATAATTTAGAATTTTGTGCTCCCCAAAAATGACTTGAGCTTATATATTTTGACCCCTCCCACCTTTTGTCCGCTCGTCGCTCGAGGGTTTTGATGGATATCTCAAGATGTATGCCTCAGGCACACCTTGGGTTCTATGTGTGTGTGCTAGAGGCACAGTTAGGTGCCCATAAGCACTGTTAGGTGGTGGTAGATGCCACATAGGATGATTGAGAGATTCTAGGAGCTGATTGAGGAGATGATTGTGGAGCTTGGTGGCTCATGTAGAGGTGCCTACATATGGACCTCACCCTTCTTCATTCCAAAAGCAAGCAAGCATTCTCATTTCATGTTCAGCTTCATGCTTTCCTTTCACTTCTTCAACATGGTATCAGAGCACTATGATCCTCCTTGAGCCCATTTATGCCATGTTATCATCTTCTTCTTCTTCATCTTCACCATTTCTTCCCCAAACTTGTGAGAGCTTGTTCTCCCTTGTCATTTCACCATTCTCCAAGTCCTTTTGGCTAGAGAGACCCTTCGTATGGGCAACCTTCCACATGCAAGGAATTAGAAAATGATTGTCGCTATTGGTCGCCATTCCTCGAATTCCGTCGAAGCTCTCTTTCCCGTATTCTCCTTCTCTGCTCCACCTCTTTCTAATTCCTTTTAGGGAAAGCTTTTTCATACTTTGGACTCTCTTGTGTTGAAGTTTGAGCAGCAATGGTTGTATATTCAAGGAGAACAGAGCCAAAAACCAGTCGACATTGATGATGTTCCAGCCAGCAACACTGCACTACATTATGTCTGACCTCTACACTAGAGATTTGCCCATATGTGAGCTTTTATTTGAGCCAAAAAGCCCTCTTTTCTTTGCTCTACAGAAGGAGATCTAAGCCCTCCAAGATCAGGCCTCTGTTTTGGATAGTTTTGACAATGTTGTGAGTTTGGTGCTACATTAGATGCTACTTTAGCATTTTTGATGTTTTAAAGTGTTGAATAGCATTAGTACAATTGTGGCTACAACTTTCCTTTAGGTTGCTATACCTAGATTTGCTTGGAATACTTTCATTTAGCCACCTCTATGAAGCATGCAAGTTGAAGTTTCATTTCCATTATGATTTTTATGGAATTTGGTTACAAGTCTTTGCTACACTAAATACTTGTACTTTGAAGATTTTCAACTCTTTCTAGCCTTGTAAGAGAGTAGACGCTGCCCATTTTGGGTTAGACCCTCTCATGGCTACCTTCTTGAATATTGATAAGTTCAATGGTAAAGGCTTTCACACATGGCAGATGAAAGTTAAGTTTGCATTGATGAGGGAAAACCTCTGGGGGCTTGTCAAACCTACTTCAACTTCTTCTTCAATAGCCTCTAATGCTGGAGAATCCTCAGCTCCTACATGCTCGGCACGAGATCCTGCTAGAGAGGAGAAAGCCTATGGCATTATTGCTCTTGGCTTAGGAGATGACTATATTCATCACATTTCTGATTTGGAGTCTCCATCTGAAGCTTGGCAGAAGCTTGATATTATTTTTGGTGCTAGCTCTCACATCTCAAAATTGTCACTTAAGATTGCTTTCTTTGAATTGAAGATGGCTAGTGGCACTCCCTTGGCTTCCCATGTCAATCAGATGTGGAGTCTCATAACTCAACTTGCTTCTATC
The DNA here is from genome assembly GCF_047967505.1 of Dipteris shenzhenensis. Classification (NCBI taxonomy): domain Eukaryota; kingdom Viridiplantae; phylum Streptophyta; class Polypodiopsida; order Gleicheniales; family Dipteridaceae; genus Dipteris; species Dipteris shenzhenensis. The sequence goes on along the minus strand of NC_141602.1, from coordinate 46,260,455 downwards.
AACTCTCCAATCACTACAGATGATGCAATGGTAGTGTTGCTCAAAAGTATGCCTGAAGATTATGATCATGTTGTTACCACATTGAAAAATCTTCCTAATCCTACTCTTGAAGGTCTTATTACTGCTCTTCAAGAAGAAGAAAGGCACAAGGAACTCCGGAGAGGCAATGACACAGCCTATGCCATAAAAACTCAAATGGGCAAGTTTTCACCTTGCAAACATTGTGGGAAGACTAATCACCTCTCAAAAGATTGCTTCAAGATCAATCCTTGCAAATATTGTGGCAAAAACAATCACCATGAAAAGTTTTGTAAAGCTAAAAAGGAAGCAACTACAAAACCAAAAACTGCCAATTTACTTTCAGTTGATGTGCCTCCACAAGATGAGGCCTCCTATGATGATTAAGCTTTTTGAACCAGCTCCACATATGCTCCAGATCTCTCTTTTATGTTGAGTCAAGGTACTTTGCCTGGATAGTCCTCCAAAATGAATGGAATAAACTATTAAGTTCTTTGTAAACACCTCTGGTCACCATATGATGTAGGCCATGTGTATGTGTTTTGCTCCATGGTACCTCCTGCAGACATTGTGTGCATGTACATGCAGGGGAGATAACCATTGGAAGGTCTTATGTATCCCTTTGTTTGACTTCACACCCTTGGGAACCCTTGCTAGCATGAGATCCCAGCCATAGATTTATCCTTGACCACCATGAGATGGCGTGAGAAACTGTGAGACTAGATGTATCCTTGACATAGCTTGAGGCATTCCCTTGTGGGGGGGTTTAATGGGATATCTCAAGGTGTATGCCTCAAGCACATCTTGGGTTCTATGTGTGTGTGCTAGAGGCATAGTTAGGTGCCCATAAGCACTGTTAGGTGGTGGTAGATGCCACATAGGATGATTGAGAGATTCTAGGAGCTGATTATGGAGCTTGGTGGCTCATGTAGAGGTGCCTACATATGGACCTCACTCTTATTCATTCCAAAAGCAAGCAAGCATTCTCATTTCGTCTTCAGCTTCATGCTTTCCTTTCACTTCTTCAACAGGTTTTCGCTCGGAAAATGGAAAGCTCGGCCTCCAAACAGGGCTGTTTTTCCCCAGTGGGCATGGAGAGACATTCCCCTAAAAGAATTTGAAACAAAATGGCCAGATGGCCCCAGGTGTGAGCAAGCGTGACTTTGGGCCTGTCTGCTCACACCTGGGGCCATCTGGCCATTTTTTTTCAAATTGTTTTTAGGGGAATGTCTCTCCATGCCCCAAACTATTGGGGACCAGTATTTGGGGCATGGAGAGACATTCCCCCAAAAAAATTTTGAAAAAAAATGGCCATATGGCCCTAGGTGTGAGCAAACACGACTTTTGGCCAGATGGCACCTGCTCACACCTAGGGCCATCTGGCCATTTTTTTTCAAAATTGTTTTGGGGGAATGTCTCTCCATGCCCCAAACACTATTGGGGACCAGTATTTGGGGTATGGAGAGACAATCCCCCCAAAAAAATGGCCAGATGGCCCCAGGTGTGAGCAGGTGCGGCTTTTGGCCAGATGGGGTCCCCGTCTGGCCAAAAGTCATGCCTGCTCACACCTGGGGCCATCTAGCCATTTTTCTTCAAAATGTTTTGGGGGAAATGTCTCTCCATGCCCTAAACACTGTTGGGGACCAGTATTTGGGGCATGGAGAGACATTCCCTCAAAAAAATTTTGCAAAAAAATGGCCAGATGGCACCAAGTGTTGAGCAGACACGACTTTTGGCAATGTCGTGCAAGCTCACACTTGGGGCCATCTAGCCATTTGTTTTCAAAAATTGTTTTGGGGGAATCTAGGTGTGAGTAGGCGCGACTTTTGGAAGTTGCACCTGCTCATGCCTGGGGCCATCTAGCCAATTTTTTTCAAAATTTTTTGGGAGAATGTCTCTCCATGTCCCAAATATTGGTTCCCAACAAATCAAGGATGCCTAATAGTTTTTTTGTTTTGGGGGGGGGGTTGGGGGGTCAAGATTGCCTAATGTTTTTCGAAATCATCTTTTTTCTCTTTTACTTATTGGGAACCACTATTTGGGCTCAATCTTGTTGAAGCCTAGTTTAAGTGGTTGCCTTTCTTTGTTTACACAATACTTGTTCTTCTTGGCTCAACTGATTTTTTGTATAGATGTGTGGCTAATGGGGTGTACTTGTGTTCATTATAGAGAAACTTGCTAATCACCAGGAAGGGGCTGATTAGGGGCAAGAAGTAATGTCATAAGACACAACAAAGTCCTCTTGGCCAAGCACACATTTGGGCCAAACTTACATTGTTTGATCCAATTGCACACCCACATGCACATTGAGGCCAAGAGGCCTTTTTGAAATTGAGTTTTGGGTAAACTTCAACAAGCAGCAAGAATAAGACAACAATAATAAAACAACATAGATTATGATTTTACTTTATTTCATGAGAATAATAACATTTATTTATTTTAGAATGAAATAATATCAATTACCATAGAAAGGGCAAGTACAAGCAACCTCCATTGGGGAGCCAAAATGTAGTGTTTACAAAAGGACACACTATAATATAATAGGTGTCCTCTAAAGGAAAAGAACACATACAAGATAGATAAATGTTGATGGGTATAGTGGTAAATGCTAAAGAATGACCACTTCCATCACGTTGAAGAAGCTTCTTCCCTCTACCTTTGATTGCCTCAATGTTCTATCCATCCATGCTCAAGGTCCTTGAAATACAATCGAGATTACTTCCACATATTTGAAAAGATTTGAATAATGTTTATCCAATAAGCTACATGGAGAAGGTAGTTCATAATCCCTAGAAGTAGCCCTCATGCACCATGTAGCTTGCACCCTTTGATTGATTGCTTGCTCCACCGCAACCTGCTAGGAACACATTTTGTCACATGCGCTTGTAACTCAGGAAACACTTCTACTTCTTGTTGGTAACATTGAAATGGAACAATGAGAGATGTGAGAAAATAGATTTGAGTTACTGAGTGAAAGTAATTTAAAAAATTAGATTACAAAATCGCTTTGTTGTTACACTATCAACTACCAAGCACCACATTGTAGGAGAATCTTGCAATGGAGCCATGAGAGGGTTAGAAACGCAAAGAAAAATAAATATGGTGAGAAGAAAAAGGATTCAAGGGTTAGAAAGTGATTAGGTGAGAAGAAGAAGGATTGAGGCATTGGAAAGTAACTGTGGTGAGTAGAAGAAGGATTCAAGGGTTGAAAAGGGATTTGGGTGCATATGCATGGTTTGGGGGAAGGTTTGGAAGGGTTTGAGGTCATTTTTTGCACTTTTGAAAATTTTCAAATTTTTGGGGGGAGTAGTACCCGAGAGATACTTTTTAGGAGTGGGGACCACCTTGGGGTATAAAGAGGGTGGGCTTCTTGCACATGGTGGGGATCCTCCAAGTGGGAGAGGGAGGTGCACTTTTTGGGACCACCAAAGCCTAGGGAGGTGTACTTTTTTGGAATCATATGGGGGTGATGGGACCCTTTATAGACCTTATTAGTTCTTAATCCATTTTGCTAATCCACTCCTTATGAGGCCCGTTTTGAGTCCACAATTCCCCTAATGTTTGTTCCTTAACTCACCTCCCAAGTCCCAATTTGAAAATTTGTCTCGAATCTACAAGCTTGACTTGCTGGAAACTCATGTGAAGGACAAACAGGCATTCGCCACAACAAACACAGAGGTGTCAAGCATGCAAGCTGGAAATGCCCTGCTTGTACTCCAACATTATCTTGAACACCAACACAAAGAACAAGCTACACTGCAACAACAAGTCCAATAGCTCCAGAAAGAAAATGAGGTAGCACAGGAATTCATGATCAAGCATTTTGACATGCAGCAATAGCTTGCCAGTGCATAGTCCAAACTTGCAAAACTTCAAGAAGAATATGCAAGGTCTACAGAGCAGCAGAGCAAACATATTGCAAATCTGACAGCACAAGTCAAGGTACAATAGGATTGCATGCCGACTCTAACAGCATGGCTCCAAGAGATGAAATATGAATTCTTTTATTAGCTCAACCATATGGGAGCAAATCAAAATGACCTTCAAATCGAAAATATTTTGTTACATCAATAGCTTCAGGTAACATGTCGAACAACAACTCAAGGAAATGGCCGACGAGGTAGATGGCATATTCCTTAGCAAATATTACACAATAGGGGAGATAAGGGGTGGGTCCAAGGAGTGTCATGAGAGAGGGTGTTGTGATAAATTTAAATAAAAAGGGTGTATTGCAGCTATCAGGAGGTGGGGGATGGATATTGTCCTACTACAGGAATAGAAGTGTGGTCAAGATGATAGTGTGTGATTTCCTTCATGAAGTTGTGCTTTAATGTTTATGTTAATTCTCCATGTTAAGGGGAAGGGGTGGAGTTGCTCTCCTCTTGAAGAAAATTATAGGAGGAAGGGAGGTGTTTAGAAACCTGAATGGGCATGTGACAGTGTCTGAAGGGGCAAATTGATGTGTGTGTGTGTGTGCCTATGGGCTTGGACTCCTATGCAAGAAGTGTGTGAGTGTAGGTGTGCTAGAAGGTTCTAGTTAGGCGTGTCAGGTTGGTGTGATGAGTGAGTGATCATAGGAGGTGATTGATTGAGATAATCAGGGAGATGATTGTGGATCTGGGATCTACCTACATGGAGGCAGTTGCTGTTGGGATATCTCAAGGTGTATGCCTCAGGCACACCTTATGTTTCTATGTGTGAGTGCTAGAGGCACAGTTAGGTGCCCACAAGCACAGTTAGGTGGTGGAGAGCCACATAGGATGATTGAGAGAATCTAGGAGCAGATTGAGGAGATGATTGTGGAGCTTTGAGGTCATCAGTGATGTCAGTGACCTTGTATGAGGTGCCTACTTAAGGACCTCACTCTTCTTCATTCCATAAGCAAGTATTCTGATTTTGTGTCCACTCTACTCTTTCCATTCAGTATTCCAACATGGTATCAGAGCCATTTGATCCTCCTTGAACCCATTTCTGCCACATCATCATCTTCTTCCTCTTCTTCTTCTTCACCATCTCTCCCTCTTCCTCCAAAAATTTGCTTAAGCCTGTTCTCCTCCGATTCTTAGCCATTTCCCACGCCCTTCCAGCTGAAGATCCACCTAGTTGGGGCGAACTTCTGGCTGCAAGGAATCGACGAATCCTCGCTTCAGCTCGTCGCCATTACAGGAAGATCGTCGAAGTTCTCTACTGCGTTTTCTCTGCGCCTGCTCCGTCTTTGTCTAATTCCTTCCAGGGCAAGCTTCTCCATACCTAGAGCTACCTTGTGCTGAAATCTGAGCAGCAATGGATGCATATTGAAGGAGAAAATAGAAAAAAACCAGTCGACTTTGTTCAAGAAGGAGAAGGCGACCTGACGCATATTTTCGCCTCTTCTTCCCAGAGGATCTACTGTGGTATACCAGCTTTCTTTTGCCTCAGAAAGCCCCCTTTATTTTGCTTTGAAGAGTGTGCTATGAGCCCTCCAAGTTCAGCTCTCTAGTTTTGACAGTTTTGACAAGCTTTTGAAAATGATGCTACATAAAATGCTACTCTAGCATTTCTGGTCTTTTGAAGTTTTCAATAACTTCACTATAAGTGTTGCTTCAGTTTTGTTTTGACTTGCTAGACCTGGTTTTGATTGGAAAGTGTTTATTTCATCCACTTCTATGAAGCATGAAAAAGGAAGCATCATTGTTTGAAATCTAGTCACTACTATTTGCTACATCAAGTGCTCATACTTTGGAAGTCTTTCAGTTATTTTTGCCTTGTAAGAGAGATAGACACTGCCCAATATCTGGGTTAGACCCTCTCATGGCTACCATATATAATCTTGAGAAGTTCAATGGAAAGGGCTTCCATACATGGCAAATGAAGGTGAAATTTGCATTGATGCGGGAGAACTTATGGGGACTTGTCAAACCTACTCCTACCGCTTCTTCTACGGCCTCCAATGCTGGACAATCTTCAACTCCGACACGACCGGCAAGGGATCCAGCAAGAGAAGAAAAAGCATATGGTATAATTGCTTTAGCTTTGGGTGATGATTACATACATCATATCTCTGACTTGGAGTCTCCTTCGGAAGCTTGGCAGAAGCTAGACATGATTTTTGGTGCAAGCTCTCACATCTCTAAACTATCACTTAAAATCTCTTTCTTTGAATTAAAGATGGCAAGTGATACTACTTTAGCTGCTCATGTCAACTATATGCGGAGTCTTATGACTCAATTAGCTTCTATCAACTCTCCTATCACCCCTGATGATGCTATGGCAGTGTTACTTAAGAGTATGCCTGAAAGTTTTGATCACATTGTTAGCACTTTGAAGAATCTTCCCAATCCTAACCTTGAAGGCATTATCTCTGCTCTCCAAGAAGAAGAAAGACATATGGAGCTCAGGAAAGGCAATGACACTGCTTATGCTTTAAAAGTCCAAAAGGGCAAGTATACTCCTTGCAATCACTGTGGAAAGACAAATCACCTTTTAAAGGATTGCTTCAAAGTTAATCCATGCAAGCACTGTGGCAAGAACTGTTGAGAGTTCATGCTCAACATCATGTGATCATGTGTGCATAGCACCATCACGTGATCATATGTGCATAGCACTAACCTTATAGAGTGCTATAAAGGAAAGGGTTAGCTCCCCTAACCCTAACCCTAAAAGGGTTTGTATATATTCTATTTTTTCAACTAATTCTAGTGTACAGTTAGTCATTTGTGGTGTGCTCTCTAGCTGTGCCCTCTCTCCTCATCTCCACTCTTCTCCTCTCTCCGCTTCATATTTTGTCATGGTATCAGAGCTCCCTTGTCTTCCGTTGAGACATTGAGTTTCTTGAGAGTGTGAGAGAGATTGTGAGATTGAGAGTTCTCTTGAGTGATTGTGAGATCTTTCCCTTCACTTCCGTTGAGAGAAATTTCCGTCATTGAGAAGAAATTTCCGTCCATTCTTCTTTCTTTGAGTTCATTCTTGAGAGATTTTAGTTCCTTCCTTTGAGTGTTTCTTGAGTTGAAAGAGAGAGAGAGAAAAGATACGAGCCTACTCCTTGGCAGAGACCTCTCAGTCTCTCTTATCCAGGGCGGCCTCAGCAGCAAACATAGCTGCTCTACAAATGACCTCCATGGCTTCATCAGCCGATCGACTACTCACAGCAAGCACCCTCAAAGCTCATCGAGACGTCTCCAACGGCCCATTCAACTAGGCACTCTAGCTCCATCAACGCTCATGTGTGCCTCTATTGTTTGCCAAAGCCTCTTCACAACGCTTCTACTACTCCAGCTGCCGCGGCCATCTCTGAGCGCCCCCGTTTTCAGCGACCTCTCCAACTATATGTGCCTGCAAACTCCCGCCTCTTCAGTCTGGCTCGCATCTAAGCTCTGAGTGCAGCCCACAGCAACAAACTCTACATCGCCTCCATACCTCAGTCAGCTCTCGGCTTCCATGCCGCTCCATACTCCAGCACGTCCCTCCTCGAACCTTACAACGTCTCTCGACGATGTAGGTCCTCCCCTGACATCCGCGCCTTGCAATCCTCGCAACGGAGGAATCTCCAAACGGATTTAGTTAAGGCGACTATGCATGTTGGCTCACTACACAAGGCCGACTCGTGCATGTTGGCCAAGCACAGCTCCAACGAGGAGCTCTCCAACGACGTCCTTCTGCTGAGGCTCGACCTCCCCAACAGCCCAGACGCTCTCCTACACTCCTACGTCCCAACAACGAGCAGGCGCCACCTGATAGACCTCAATGACATTAGCATCTCTTGCTCCAAAGACGAGCAGCGCCATAGCTCCATCGCCTGGGCGACTCCAGCACGGATGCTCACTGGCAGTAGCCAGCACTAGCGCCCATTGATGGCTCCCGCTCCACGAACGACGGGCTTATACGCTTGATTTGCCTCAACGACTCTCTCGCCACGAAGCGAGCGCCTCCATCGATCGGATCTCCAAGAGCACCCACGACCACCTCACATGCAGGCCGCGACGGAATCGGCATCTTCGACGGAATCTCCAAAAAGATTCCGGTGGCTCTCCATGCAACACGTGGCAGATAGAATTTGACCCATGTTAGGTTAATCGTTAACCGTGGGTTTGGTCTTTGGTTAAAATTTAGCCACGTGGCAATCTTATCTGGCCACGTCAGCAGGCTCCAGCATCTGCCACGTCATCATCTTATCCAGTGCCACGTCATCAGTGACACGTCATCAGCCACGTCATCTGGCCACGTCATCAGTGACACGTCATCAACCATGTCACCTGCCACGTCATCAGTGACATGTCATCAGGCCACGTCACCTGCCACGTCATCTGTGCCACGTCACCTGCCACGTCAGCTGTGCCACGTCATCTGCCATGTCACTTGTGCCACGTCATCAGTGCCACGTCATCAGTGACACCTCAGCACTGCCACCTCAGCACAGAGCTTCACTGGCACACCTCTTGCTAAGCACAGTGCCACATCATCACTGCATGTGACTCACAGTGACACATCATCATTGAGCACCATTTGCACTCTTTTTGCCCCTCCACCTAGATCAAGTCATATCTCTTGATCCAGGAAGAATTTGAGGGTGCTCCAAAAAGGAAAGTCGCTCGTTTTTTCGTGCTCTACGCGCTCGTTACATCACGCGCACATTTCGGCGCAAGTTACACTCACATTTGAGCTTCGCCGACAAAACCACTTCCTTCACGCACATTTGCCTCTACATCGACGCATCTGACCCAGCACTTAAAAAGAACAAAGGAAAAGGAATTATTTGCTGTTCTTTCATCGATCGACGGTTGGTTTAGATCTAGATCAGAGTAGACTAGATCGCCATAGAGGGGACGCTTTGAATTCCCCAAGTTGCCAATCTAAGCCATGCCCGAAATTCCCGACTAGTACCTACTCGGAGTCAGTCCATACGCTCACATCCGATTTCACATCATTACATTACCTGAAATCTTACGTTCATCAGTTCAGTGAGCAGACTTCAGAGTTCAGAGGCATTGCAGATTGATTCAGTGGGCAGATAGCACTTGATTTCACACACACATGCCACCATTGTAAAGCCTATTTGGCCATCTCACGGCATCGTGCACATCATTTTTTCAGCCTTATAAAGCCTCTTGGCTATTCCCGGCATCATTGCCACAAGCCTTGTAACACAGGTCAGATCTTATTTACTGCAGTTCTATCTTCACCGACGGTACAGAGATTTCACTTGGCATCTTCAGTGTATTTGCAGTTGATTCATACAGAGTTTTCCAGGACACTTCTTGAGTACATTGTTTGCACCATGTTGACTAGCAACCTCAATCTGGAGGCATCTGCTAAGTTAGACAACTCTAATTACGGTACATGGAAATACCGAATGGAGACCATTCTTGTGCTTCAGGACAAATGGGAGTATGTTGATGGATCCATACCTAGACCATTGGCCGATCCAGCCACCAGTAGCTCTACTCCATCTGTTGTCACAGCACCAGCAACGGGATCTACATCGGGATCTACATCTACACAAACAGTTTCCGCACCAGTAGCAGATCCTGCCATTGCCCGAGCTCAAGCAGAATGGGATAAGAAAGACAAGTATGCCTATCACCTGATCAAGCAGAATGTGCAAGATGTCATGCTAGGACAGCTCAACACAGTCAAGACATCAAAAGAAGCATGGGATATGTTCGCAGCTCTCTACGAGTCCAAGAACACATCCAGGATTCTCACCTTGAGAAACCAGATCAACCAGAGTTTCCGCAATAGCAATGAAACCGGTCATGCTTATGTACTCCGCATCAAAGACTACAACAATCAACTTGCAGCAGCAGGAGAGACTATGAATCCCGCAGAAATGGTTCAAGTAATCCTGAATGGACTAGGAGAAGGATATGAGAATCTGGTCCAGAGTATTGCCATCCAACGGCAAATTCCAACACTTGAAGAACTTCAGTCAGTTCTACTTGGTGAAGAACTCAGGACTCAGGCCATTCAAGCACGTAAAGGTCATTCTAATGATCAGGCATTCACAGCTTCAGACAGAAGCAGAGGCAAAGGCAGAAACAGAGGTAGATCATATCAAAAAATTGGTCAAAATCAAAGTCAGAATCAGCATCAGCATCAGCAGCATCCTCAGCAACATCAAAATCAGCAAAGAGGAAATCATTCCAACCGAGGAAGATTCCAAGGACGAGGGAATGCATCCACCAATGTGTCTAACATTCAATGCAACTATTGTCACAAGTTTGGACACTATGAAAGAGATTGCCGCAAGAAGCAGTATGACCAAGGCGGTCAATCTAGCAGTAATCGAGGGAATTCCCGAGGAAGAGGAAATCATCGTGGTGGACAATCTAGTCACAGTCATTTTGCAAATGAACATGGCAATATGTTTCTTGCAAGTGAGGAATTGCATCAGACTGATACAATGCACCTAGACACTGATTTCAATTCCAAAGAAGATTTCAGTTATCAAGTCGACCAAGTGGAACAGGATCCTTGGTACATCGACAGCGGTGCATCATCTCATATGACAAATCATCAGGAATGGTTCACAGAAATGAAGCCATTAGAAGGTCAAAAGAATGTTATCTATACAGCAGACAATACACCGAATCCGGTTCAAGGGACAGGTGTTATCCCTATGAACAATTTCACTGGTACAAAAGGATTAGTCAAAGATGTGCTCTATGTTCCGAAGCTCAGCAAGAACCTTTTGTCAGTAGGTCAAATGACGGCACACAACTACAAAGTCATCTTCGACGGTGATGAATGCACTATCAGAGACAAATCCAAAAGAGGTCAGCTAGTAGCAAAAGGTGTCAAGGAAGGACGCTTGTACATGATGCTAGCTACAGTACCAGATCAACATGCCATGACAGCTCAAATGCAACAGATGCCACTATCTGCAAAATGGCACAAGAGATATGATCATGTCAACTTCAAGTACTTGTTAGATCTAAGGAATCAAAATATGGCAATTGGGATTCCGAAGCTACAGTTTCTTGGAAAGGTTTGTGAAGCATGCTGCTTCGGCAAACAAAAGCGAACCAACTTTGTCAGAAGTACCTCTCGTGCACGAGGTATTCTTGATTTAATTCATACAGATGTATGGGGTTATGCCCAGACCCGCAGCATCAATGGTTCACTTTATTACTTGACCTTCATCGACGACTACATCAGATATTGTTGGGTCTACTTTCTGAAAGAAAAATCTGAAGTGTTTGCCAGATTTCAAGAATTTAAAGCCATGGTAGAAAACCAAACAGGCAGAAAAATCAAGGTCATGAGATCAGACAGAGGAGGTGAATACATGTCTTCAGCCTTCATAAACTTTTGCAAAACTCACGGCATTCGAAGACAATTCACATGTGCAGATACTCCTCAGCAAAATGCAATAGCTGAAAGGAAGAATGGGACTTTAGCAGACAGTGCTAGAGCAATGCTTAGTGAAAAGCATCTTCCGAATCAGTATTGGGCAGAAGCAATAGCTACAGCTAACTACTTGCTTAATCGGCTTCCTACCGAACCGATACAAGGAATGACTCCTTATGAAGCATTCACTGGACACAAGCCACGCATTGGGCATCTCCGCATATTTGGTTGCATAGCATATGCCCACATACATGATGATCATCGCAGGAAATTGGATGCGAAGTCACGCAAATGCATCATGGTTGGCTACAGTGAAGAAAGTAAAGCATACAAATTGTATGATCCCATCAACCGCAAAGTCATTATCTCCAGAGATGTAATCTTCGATGAGGAATCAGAATGGAAAACCTCACCTACACAGGAGATAGAAGCATCGACTTCACAGTCATCTACAAAACAGGTTGATGAAGAAGAGCAAGAATTGCCAGCAACACCCCAATCAGCGTCACAGCAGCTCAGACGGTCTACTAGGGAAAGCAGACCACCAGCCAGATTGACATATGCTCAGAAAGGCAAAGCAATTCAGGTGGAAACCACCAACTATGCTCTTATGACTACCATCATGGCTACAAAAGAGCCAGTGTACTTCGAAGACGTAGTAGATAAGCCAGAATGGCAAACTGCAATGAATGAGGAAATGGATGCTTTGTATAAAAATAACACTTGGGAATTATGCGACCTTCCACCAGGAAAGAAGGCCATAGCCAACAAATGGGTATACAAAGTGAAGTACAATCCAGATGGCAGTATTCAGAGATACAAAGCCAGATTAGTTGCAAAAGGATTTGCACAACAATATGGTCAAGATTATGATGAGACTTATGCTCCCGTAGCAAAGATGGATTCCATACGGTTCTTGATATCACTAGCGACACTCAGTAAATGGAATGTGTATCAGCTCGATGTCAAGAATGCATTTCTCAATGGTTACCTAGACGAGGAAGTCTACATGCAACAACCAGCCGGTTATGTTGAACCAGGAAAAGAGAACAAGGTTTGCCATCTCAAGAAAAGTCTCTATGGCTTAAAGCAAGCACCCAGAAGTTGGTACAGCAGAATTGACAAGTATTTTGCTGATCTGGGATACATGAAGTCCAATGCAGATCATACTCTCTACTACAAAGTTCAAGGGGAAGATATTACTATTGCACTTTTGTACGTAGATGATCTGATTGTGACAGGAAGCAAGGATAGCTTCATCAGAAAGCTAAAACAAGACTTATCTGCAGAGTTCGACATGAAAGATCTTGGACTTATGCACTATTGTCTTGGAATTGAGTTCTGGAGAGATTCAGATAGCACATTCATGATTCAGCTCAAATATGTTGACAGTCTCCTGAAGAAGTTTCATATGGCAGATTGCAAGATTGCAGCCACTCCCATGGAACAGAGTTTGAAACTTACTAAAGATTCAGAAAAGCCTACAGTCAATGACAGATACTACAGGCAACTCATTGGATCTCTTATATATTTGACAATCACACGGCCAGATATTTGTTATGCAGTAAGCTCACTAGCACAGTTTATGGCAAATCCAAAACAGTCTCACTGGAATGCAGCCAAAAGAGTCTTGAGATACATCAGAGGTACAAGACAATTTGGAATAGAATACAGAGGAAGTCATCCACGGTTGCATGGATACTGTGACAGTGACTATGCTGGAGATCATGAGACTAGGAGATCGACACAGGGATATGCATTTTTCCTTGGTCAAGGTGCTATATCATGGTTGTCAAACAAACAGCCAACTGTTTCTTTGTCTTCGACTGAAGCAGAATATAGAGCACTCACTACAGGTGCATGTGAGGCTATATGGCTCAGAAGACTATTGTCAGAAACAGATTACTTTGATGAGTCAAAGCCAACAACAATATACTGTGATAATCAATCGGCTCAAGCATTGGCCAAAAATCCAGTATATCACTCCAGAACAAAGCACATTGATGTCAGAGAGCACTTCATCAGAGAAAGAGTGTTACTTGGTGACATCACACTGCAGCATTGTGATAGCAAAGAAAATGTTGCAGACATCTTTACCAAACCACTCGGTAAAGAGCTATTCGAGAAACACCGACTAGCTCTTGGTTTGATGCAGAGGAAGGACATTCCCATTAAAGGGGTGTGATGGAATGTAATGCTCAGTCCTTCTTCAATTCCCCAGAATCATCATCTTGAGGGAAGGCCTACTTCATGATGTTGATCTTGAGGGAAGGTGTTGAGAGTTCATGCTCAACATCATGTGATCATGTGTGCATAGCACCATCACGTGATCATATGTGCATAGCACTAACCTTATAGAGTGCTATAAAGGAAAGGGTTAGCTCCCCTAACCCTAACCCTAAAAGGGTTTGTATATATTCTATTTTTTCAACTAATTCTAGTGTACAGTTAGTCATTTGTGGTGTGCTCTCTAGCTGTGCCCTCTCTCCTCATCTCCACTCTTCTCCTCTCCCCTCTTCATATTTTGTCAAGAACAACCATCATGAGAAGTTTTGCAGAGCCAAAGCAAAGACAGAAAATGCAAATCTACTTTCAGTTGATGTGCCTCCACAAGATGAGGCATCCTTTGAAGATTATGCATTTTAAATCATCTCTATGTATGCTCCAGATCTCTCTTTTTATGTCAAGGTACTCAGCCTGGATAGTCCTCCAAAATGAATGAAAATAAACTGTTGTGTTTTGTGTGTTTTGTAAACACGTCTGGTCACCTTATGATGTAGGCCATGTGTATGTTTTGCTCCATGGTACCTCCTGCAGATATTGTGTGCATGTACATGCAGGGGAGATAACCATTGGAAGGTCTTTTTGTATCCCTTTTTGTTTACCTTACACCCAAGGAAACCCTTGCTAGCATGAGAACCTAGCCATAGATTTATCCTTGACCACCATGAGATGGCATGAGAAACTATGAGACTAGATGTATCCTTGACATAGCCTGAGGCATTTCCTTGAGGGGGGGTTTGTTGGGATATCTCAAGGTGTATGCCTCAGGCACACCTTATGTTTCTATGTGTGAGTGCTAGAGGCACAGTTAGGTGCCCACAAGCACAGTTAGGTGGTGGAGAGCCACACAGGATGATTGAGAGAATCTAGGAGCAGATTGAGGAGATGATTGTGGAGCTTTGAGGTCATCAGTGATGTCAGTGACCTTGTATGAGGTGCCTACTTAAGGACCTCACTCTTCTTCATTCCATAAGCAAGTATTCTGATTTTGTGTCCACTCTACTCTTTCCATTCAGTATTCCAACAGTTGCCTATATATGTAACCACTCATGAATGAAGTCGTGTCCATTTGTGTTTCATCTTTGCTTCATTGTTCCATCTATGAGCTAACATGTGGTATCATAGCTTGATGAAGATTCTAGTGCCTTAGAATGAGATTCCTATCAAGATTCCTCCTTCTTCTCAAGATTCCTCCTCCTTCTCAAAATGCCTCCTTCTTCTACCTTGAGCTTTGAAAGCTCTAATCTCTCCATCCATGGAGTATCTTGAGGAGCCCTTCCAGCCAGATCTTCCACACTTTTGGGCAGCCCTTCTGACCAGTGGGATCTCTAAAATATGCTATCTTGAAGTCGCACCGCCTCTCTGTGTATTCCACACCATTTTTGGAATGCTGCTCACCTGGGTCAACAATCTTGCAATTCCTCTTAGCCAAGCTTACTCTACACCTAGAGCTACCCTCTCATGAATTTTGAGGTGACTTGGTCTAGCAATGAAGGAGCACTAGAGAAAAAACTAGTCGACTTGTTTTGTGAAGATAGTTTTCTCAAGCAAAGGAGATTTACTGCCCCTGGAGTTATAGTGCACCATTTTGCCTATGGTTTGTTCTAAACCTTCGTTGCATATGGATCTGTGATTGCGCAGCAAAAGCCCCTATCTTGGTGATGCTTGGAGTGAGAGGTGCAAAGTAATATATATGCATTATGGATTTTGGTGCTACACTTGGAACTCACTTGAGATGAAGTAGTGGCTATTTTCCTTCAAAGTATGAATGCAATGATGCTTATTTATGAGTATCATGTGATGAACTTCAAGCAAGCCAAAGATGATCATATTGATGCAAAGGATTGTGACAATGTTATTGTTTCAAAGTATGTGCTCTTTTGGAATACCTATGAAATGATGGACAAATGTTTTGCACTTTTGAAGTGCAACATGCTTTTGATGCTACTATTGAAAAAGGGATATTTACTCTCTTTACATTTAAATTCCTTGCCAACTCAATTGGCAAATGTCAAGATGTACATTGATGAAAATATCAACATTGAAGAAGATGCCATAAAGGACAAGATGAAGGACAAAGAGCAAAGGAGTTACAAGAGCTACACCAAGAACTTCTCCATGGACAATGTAGTAGCTTGGAAGAGAAGAAGGAAAAGGACAAGATATGCCATTAAAGGGGGGTATGTCCCCACATCTTCCACTTAAAATTTTTTTGTGTGTTTGATTCAATAATGGTTCTCTGCCATGGATAGTCCATCCTTAAATGATTGTTAGACTTTTGAGATTTTTCCTTGTTGGACTTATTGGGTTTTACATACATAGTCCATGTCCATCTCCCAATTGTAAACCAACAAACCAAAGTCAGAGTGAGATCATGTTGGGATGAGGATGCCCAAATGAGTCTACTACTAATGCAACTAGAGTGAGTATGAGGTTGTGGATCATGTGTGTTGCCACTAGAGGTAGGCAAGCCATGAAGTTTCCCATGGGCTACTACTAGGGTTGAGGTCATCAATTTGTGGGGGGGAATGAAGGGGCAAATTGATGTGTGTGTGTGTGTGCCTATGGGCTTGGAGTCCTATGCAAGAAGTGTGTGAGTGTAGGTGTGCTAGAAGGTTCTAGTTAGGTGTGTCAGGTTGGTGTGATGAGTGAGTGATCATAGGAGGTGATTGATTGAGATAATCAAGGAGATGATTGTGGATCTGGGATCTACCTACATGGAGGTATTTGCCTATATATGTAACCACTCATGAATAAAGTTGTGTCCATTTGTGTTTCATCTTTTCTTCATTGTTCCATCTATGAGCTAACAGTGTCGACTTTGAGGTTTGTCTATAGTGTGGTCTCTGTTTGTACCTCCACTGAGTCTTTTGTTAGAGCAAAGTGCTAGAGAGACTTGAATCATCATCTAGTAGGTCCTAGGTGGATCTTGGTAGGGGATTGGAATATGATGCTGATCTAGTGAGGATAGATTGTCTCGTAATAGGGGTGACAAGGCTGGAGTTAGATGCTTGGGAAGAGCTTTGTCTTGATAAGGGCTTGATAGATACTATAGAGCTAGAGTCAGAGGGCTTGAATGGATTTTCATGGAAAAATAGGAGGGGTACTCAGTTTAGGGCTAATAGAATTGGTAGTTTCTATTTCTCAGAAGAAGGCCGGTGGCTTTTAGCTCCAATGGAGGACAAAGTTGTTGTTGGATGCAAGTCTCTCCTATCACATTCCAATGGGATGGTACTTTTTGACTACAGTTCAGGTGAACAAATCAGTTTTATGTGCCTTTTAAGTTTGATTGAAAATCGTTATTCTCTTTGGGCTTCTGTGATGAAATGGAAAAAGTATGGAGGGGGGAAATTGATACCAATTTTGACCTGGGGTCAATGCAAAGAGGAAAAGAAGAGGATCAATGAGCAATTGGTGACTTATAGGTCTCAGTTGAGGGAAGCCATCAATGCAAGTCTTGAGGATCCTATAGTTTCCACCTTGCTAGTAAAAGCAAAAGAAGCTCTCAAAGTAGAGGAGCTTGAGCAAGCTAAACGAGCATGGCTTCAGATTTGCCTTCTGTGGATATCAAAGGGAAATTATCCATTGAGGTTTTTCTTTCAAGCGGTCAAGCACAAACAATCAGTGGAAGCTATAGACAGAGTGGAAGATAGTCAGGGAAATTTTGTCATAGAATTATGGCATGTGGCGGACATGTTTAAGAAGGAATTATCTAATCTAATGGGTGGTTTAAGTGAAGTCTCTCAAGAATGGGCACTAGGCCTGAATGAGGTGTTTGAGGACATCTAGGTGCCGCAAGTGTCACCCAAGGAAGCTTTGGATGATAAATCCCCTACGCTAGATGGACTTACTTTAGAATTCTTTGTTGCCTTCTAGAACCTTATTAAATGAGACTTTGTGGCAATGGCCAATTGGGCAATGCTGACTAGCCAATTAACGAAAGATGTAAATGTGAATCTCATCAAGATTATCCCAAGAGACATAATCGGCTAAAGGTGAGAGATTGGAGGCCTATAACTATGCTAAACACTTCATATAAAATCGTAGCTAAAGCTCTAGATTGTAGGATCAGAGACATCTACATGAAAGTGGTTGAAACTTGATAGGGAGCAGAATGGATTTATCATGGGGCATGACATTTATGAGAACATTTTGAACGTCTCCTTTGTGCTAGATTATTCCACAACCATAGATCAGAGGTGTGCCTTGTTAGGCTTTTGACTATGATCATGCCTATGATAGGGTACAATGGGATTTTATGCCAGTGGTGTTGAATAAGCTTGGATTTGGAGAAGATTTTTGTCGCATGGTGAGTGCTTCATTCCAAAATGCCTCGTTAGTAATATGTTTGAATGAATGTGTTGTGGGGTAATCCTCACTTTGGAGATCAATGAGGCAGGGGTTCCCCCTAGTGCCTCTCATATTTGCAGTGTGTACCATCCTATTGCAAAGAATTGTAGGAGGGAAGAATTTAGGGGCTAGTGCTCCCATCAAAGGACCAATTTTGCTCACATCTATTCATGGATGCCATAGTGCATGACTTAATATTTCACTGCTATGAGTTATTGTAGGTAGACTTTCTTTTTTTTTAAGCACAAAAAAAAAGATTTATATTATCATCATATGAACTTTATACATCATCAGCCTCTACATCACAGGAGGAAAAAGGTCTACTATTGTCAAAATTACTGAGTGTTGTGATGAGTCAGGAAAGCAAAAAGAGAACAACAAACAAAGTCTACAAAAGGCAGAAAGGGTGGGACAATCCTTCCACTTAGCTACTCTGAAAGGTCTAACTAGCTTCATATTCCTGAGAAGAAGTTGTGCCCAATTACAATCTAGGTTCATTATGGCTTTGATTACCCAATTTGTAGATAGTTTTTTGGTAGCAAGGGCCATATCAAGCACCCCTAACCCCCCTTCTTCCTTAGGTTTAATGTAGAAGAACCATCTGACCTTGGAAATTCTAGTGTTCCCCCCTAGAGGAAGGATGTGGAAATCCTAATCAATTTGTCTAGTGCTGTTTTAGAGGGAGCCCAATAGAATAAGTAGAAAATTAATATAGGGCAAATGTAATGGTTATGAACCATCCTTTTGCCTGCAAGGTTGTCTTGTAAGTTCCCAAAAGAAAGTTCAGAAGCTAGCAGTTATTCCTATGTAGCTGCTAAGTACAAAAGTAAAAACAAAAACAAAATTGAAGGATGGAAAGTAATATTGGAGAAATACTATGTTTTAAAAACACTGGAGTTGTATATATTATGCTCAAGGGTGTGTATCTTGAGTTGCTCTAGCCTGTGTTACAGGCTTGGAAATATCATCCAGAGGTGTTGATGAAGCAAGTAAAATCTAGGAAGACAATTTCTCATGCTCAAGAACAGAACTAGAATTAGGAAACTTTGGAATAGATTGAACAATTTCCATGCTCAACAGAGATGAGGGATTAGTATCAGATTTAGAAGATGCACCCGGTGTAGTCATAGCTTCAAGTATCACAAAAACTAACTCACAAGTCTGATCTACAATCTTATCCAACATTGTTTGCCAAATATTCAAAGCTTCTGGTCCTGTAAGAGCCAATCATGTAAAGAAAGAGGGAGAGAGATAGGAGACTCAAGTTCAGCTTTCTTCACAACACACAAAAGAGAGAGGACACAAGGTTGGAGGGTGAAGCTTTTCTTCACTTTTGCACACACCAACAATAATACAATAGAAGAGGGAAATACCCTATATGTCAAACCTAGAATACGTGGTTCATATGTGAACCCAAACCAAAAACATACGTGGTAGTCTAACTACACCACGAGTACAACTAACATAGGCGGTGACATAAATGATAGTCATCCAGGAGATGTATCAGGGGTAGAGCTTGATATCTCAACACTCCCCCTCAAGCTCAAATCCATCTCACGTACACCAAGCAAGCTCCTAAATCTGCGAAGCTTCTCGGTACCCAATGCCTTCGTAAAAATATCAGCCACCTGCTCCTCAGTGCTGACATAGACAAGATCAATCTCACCAGCTAGAACCTTCTCTCTCACAAAGTGATAATGCACCTCAATGTGCTTCGTTCTAGCATGATAAACTGGGTTATTAGCAAGCATGATGCTGCTAATGTTGTCACAATGAATGACAACTGCTGCATGAACTGACTGTCCCATATCTCCAAGTAGCTTCCGTAACCAAGCTACCTCACATGCAGCCATTGCTGCACCCCTGT
Organism: Dipteris shenzhenensis; assembly: GCF_047967505.1. Lineage (NCBI taxonomy): Eukaryota > Viridiplantae > Streptophyta > Polypodiopsida > Gleicheniales > Dipteridaceae > Dipteris > Dipteris shenzhenensis. The sequence goes on along the minus strand of NC_141602.1, from coordinate 46,240,612 downwards.
ACTCAGCCTCTGTGCTCGACAAGGCAACTGTTGGCTGCTTCTTGCTGCTCCAACTGATGGCACCACTCCCAAGGGAAAACATAAAACCACTAGTAGATCTCCTGTCTGAGACACTACCAGCCCAGTCAGCATCTGTGTATCCATGTACCTGTAATGCACACCCAGCTTCATAAAACAATCCATAATGCAATGTGGACTTCACATACCGCAGTATGCGCCTAGCCGCATCCAAATGTGGCTTCCTTGGTGCCTGCATAAACTGACTCACCAGCCCCACAGCATAGCTCAAATCTGGTCTGGTTATAGTCATGTAAATCAAGCTACCTACTATGCGCCTGTACATAGTAATATCTTCAAGAAGCTCACCTGTCTCTGCATTGAGCTTCACATTCTGCTCCAATGGAACAGAAATAGGCTTACAGCCTGTCATCCCATATTTGGACAGCATGTCCAAACCGTATTGCCTTTGCAACAGCCATATCCCACTCGGGGATCTAATAACCTCAATGCCCAAGAAGTAACGCAGCTCTCCCAAATCCTTCATCTCAAATTTCTGCTTCAACAGCAGCTTCACTTCATTAATGTCTGCATCACTATCACCTGTAATAATCAAGTCATCAACATAGATGACTATAAGCACAATCCCTCTGTTTGTCCTTTTCACATAAAGTGAAAAATCTGAATTGGAAATCTGAAATCCAATAGTGACAAGATATTGCCCTATCTTGTCTGACCATGCCCTTGGTGCCTGTTTTAAGCCATACAAGGCTTTGCGCAACCTGCATACAAAATCGGGATGTGAATTATCCTCATAACCTTCCGGCTGCATCATATAAACCTCTTCCTGCAAATCACCATGCAAGAAGGCATTTTTCACATCCATCTGATGCAAAGACCATCCCTTTGCAGCAGCCATAGCAATTACTACTCTCACGGTTGCCATCCTTGCAACTGGGCTGAAAGTTTCCTCATAGTCAATTCCATATGTCTGCGCAAAACCTTTGGCAACCAATCTTGCCTTGTACCTGCTAACAGACCCATCAGCATTGTGCTTTACTTTGTAAACCCACTTGCAGCCAATAGCCTTCTTATCATGAGGCAAAGGCATCAAATCCCAAGTGTGGTTTGCATCCAAGGCAGCCATCTCTTCATCCATAGCTGCTTCCCAATTTTTATGCCCTGCTGCATCCTCAAAACATGTGGGCTCTGGCTCCTCTAGAACCTTGACCATATAAGCATAGTGATGTGCTGTATACCCATCATATCTCAGCCTGTCAACTGGATACTTAATACGAGTGGACCTCCGTACAACTGGATCAGTTGCAGGAGTCTTTAAATCATGCCTGCTTTTCCTTGCACCAGGTGTAACAACAGAACGAATCCCAAGTTCCTCATCAAGGCTCATTTCAGAGCCGCTTGACTCTCCATCAACATGAGAGCTACCAGCAGACACATCAAACACTGGAGCATGGTCTACTTTTTCTTTTCCCTTATGTGATACCTGCACAACACTATCAGGGCTGCCATGTGACGATTCACTAGATCTCAATCTCCCTGTCCATGCATTAGATCCACTAGTAGAGGACTCTCTGGGTCCACTCAAGGCTTGAGATTGCTGCTCTGCATTTATTGCAGCATTCCCATTTCCTGCATCTGCATCTCCAACCATAACAGTTGGTGCATACCAGCTGCTCATTTCATCAAAAACAACATCTCTGCTCACTTGCATTTTGCGGGTGGAAGGGTTATAACAGCGATACCCTTTCTGGTGCTGAGCATATCCAATAAAGATGCATTTTTCTGCCTTTGGATCCAGCTTTGTTCTCTTCTCATCAGGAACATGAACATAAGCTATGCAACCAAATACCTTCAAGTGAGAAATATCTGGTTTTTGGCCTGTATACATTTCTTCAGGCGTCATGCCATGGACAGCTGCAGTGGGGGTTCTGTTCGTAATATAAACAGCAGTTGCTACTGCTTCAGCCCAAAAATAATCAGGCATGTTTTTCTCATTTAGGATCGCCCGTCCTACTTCTGCAATATGCCTGTTCTTCCTTTCTGCAACCCCATTCTGCTGAGGGGTAGACCTGCATGAGTACTTCCTTTGAATTCCCTGTTCTTTCAGATATTCACAAAATTCTTCTGAAAAGTACTCTCCCCCTCCATCAGATCTTAGCACTTTAATATGCACACCTTTCTCTTTTTCAACCATGGCCTTAAAAGCCTTGAAATGGCTGAACACTTCACTTTTGTGCTTCATAAAATAAATCCACACCTTCCTAGTGTAGTCATCAATAAACGTCACATAATAATGGCATCCACCAATAGAAGCAGCTTTGGTTGTCCAAACATCTGAATGGATCACTTCCAAAGGTCTTCTGCTCACCTTAGCATTTTTGGGAAATGCATGTCTGGCCTGCTTACCCATTTGGCATGCTTCACATACCTTTTGCATTCCCTCAACTCTGAATTTAGGCAAACCTGCAACAATGTTTTTCGTTTGCATAGATTTCAGCCTTTGTATATTCACATGCCCAATGCGCTTGTGCCATATCTCAATATCTGCAATGACACCTCTCCCATGCGCAAACATAGCAGCTTTTACCTCAGGCATATCAACATCCAAGGTGAACATTCTGCCATTTTTATTGCCTTTCGCAACCAAGCGGCACTTATTTTTCAAGTCCTCAACAAAACATCCATCAGGATTAAATCTAACCTGCAGACCTTGCTCAACCATCTGGCCAACTGAAACCAGGTTCTTAGTGATTTTTGGAACATGAAGTACATCTGCCAAGTACTTCGTTTTGCCATCCTGCATAGCCAATGGCACTTTACCAACCTGCGTAATTGGGTGCGCAGTATCATCACCTGTTTCAACATAACCTGGCTTATCCAAATTTCTAACATCATGAAACCACTCACCATGACTGGTCATGTGGTTAGAGGCACCTGAATCAACATACCAAACATCATTGCAAGCTGCAGCATCTCCTGACATGGAGTTAACCATATGCTGCATCACAAAAAGGTGCTCATTTCTGTCGTCACCATGCCCACTTGATGATGCATAGTTGCTTTGCTGCAACTTCCCACTTTTGATGTCATTCTGTTTTTTATAGCATGTATTCTCCTTGTGTCCAGGCTTTCCACAATAATAGCATTCTGTGCTGCTATTTACTTGCTGGTTCCTTTGCCATGAACCACGGCCTCTTTGGCTCCCCCTGCCTCTAGAACTACCACGTCCTCCTCCATAGGACTGGTTTTCCTATTGTTGCTGTTGATTCTAATTTCCTGCACGGCCACCAAAACGGCCTCTTCCTCTACCCCTTCCTCTACCTGTATTCGAGTAGAAAGCAGTCTCTTGAGAAGTTGAGGTGGCTGAACCACCATTCCTTTGCTCTTCACTCAGCAAGAGAGCAATAAGTTCCTGAAAATCAGGAAATGTTTCACGGACTCCAATGGATGTCCGAAACTGTGCATAATCTTTCCCAAGACCATTCAAGGTCACGGACACTAAGTCCTCATCATCAACAGGTGCTCCAATGGAGGCAAGAGAATCTGCAAGGCCTTTCACCTTCAAGGAATACTCATTTATATTCATATTTTTCCTTTGCACATTGTGCAACTCCTGCTTTAGCTGCATCTTTCGTGCTTTGGTATTTGTGCTATACAGCTTCACCAATGTATCCCATGCCTCCTTAGGCGTCTCTACATCCTGTATATGCACAATCATAGAATCTGAAATGCTAACAGACAGCCAATACAAGCATTTTCTGGCTTTTTCATGCCATTCTTTAAAGGCCTTCAATTCAGCAGGAGTGGGAGCATTACCCAAAACTGGTTCTGCAGTTTCACCACTGATGTAATCCCAAACTCCCTTTCCCATAAGGAAGTTTGTCATCCTGAACTTCCATGCTTGGAAGTTGTTCTTGTCAAGCTTCTCACTGACAATGGTAGACAGATTCTCAGACATTTTACAAAACACGAATTGCAACAGCAACCTGTAAACACAGCAAATGCCTCACAAGGGCAAATAGCAAAACTTCTGCGGAAAGCCTCACAGGGGCAGATCTGCAACACTGACGAAAGTGGTATTTCACCACACAGTCACTTCCTAGTGACGATTTTGCATCAACAGGCAACAGGCATGAATCTGCAACTCCCAATATCTCTGCACACAGGCATACGATGCAATTTCTGTGGCACCTTTCCACCGACTAGCCGCGCGGTGGTCGCACAACAAAAACAGGGCCTTTTTCTGAGTGCTTGCGAAGAACTTCCGCCTCCAAAACGGGCTTCGAAACGGCCTCAATTCAAAAAAATAACAGTGCACTCCTGCACTTCTGGCTGTGCTACCTGCAGAGATTTTCTCCCAAACTCGAAATAGGAAAGCAACACTGGTCCTCTTACCAGGACACCACAAACTTGGCTTGCTTTCTTGAGCTCCTTACCACGAACAAGGCTCTGATACCATGTAAAGAAAGAGGGAGAGAGATAGGAGACTCAAGTTCAGCTTTCTTCACAACACACAAAAGAGAGAGGACACAAGGTTGGAGGGTGAAGCTTTTCTTCACTTTTGCACACACCAACAATAATACAATAGAAGAGGGAAATACCCTATATGTCAAACCTAGAATACGTGGTTCATATGTGAACCCAAACCAAAAACATACGTGGTAGTCTAACTACACCACGAGTACAACTAACATAGGCGGTGACATAAATGATAGTCATCCAGGAGATGTATCAGGGGTAGAGCTTGATATCTCAACAAATCATCCATCTTCTTTTGTATTTTGAGTGCTAGATCTTTGGCAAAAATCTTATAACTACAATTCATCGTAGTAAGGGTACTCCAATTCCTTGGTTCATCTTTAGGCCCTTCTAGTTTGATAAGACCTCCATTAACATGCTCCTTCCTTGAAACGTTCTTGCCAAAGGAGAAGAAGATAAGGTCCAATCACCTCCCATAATGCCTTCAAAATTTTGTTGGCAAAATCGAGCGTCTCCTTGGGTGTTCCCATTAGCCATGACAATCACAATCTCTTTAAGTTCTTCAAGGGAGAAAGGTCTCTCAAGAAAGACATTATCAAATATCTACATAGTATTCTCTCTCAAAGCTTGGCAGAGTTCTCTAGCCCTCTGAACCTCATCATCCGGTACTATAGTAGAGGAAATAAGAGATTGAAAGTAACACTGAATGAGCTTAAGGTTCTCTTCTTTGTTGTCAATTAAAGTGTTGTTAGTCCTCTTTAGTAGAGGGACCTCCTCATCAACTCTCTTTCTTGTTATGAGCTTGAAGGTTTCCTTGGTTGGTTTGTCTAGCTTGCCTGCTCACCATTCTTTGAAATATGCCTTAATGTCATTTAATACTATTTTCTCTTGTCTTCTAAGGTCTTCTTTTGTGCAAGGGGGTCTTATTGTCTGCCTAGCACACCTGTCTTCTAATACTATTTGCTCCTATCTTCTAAGGTCTTCTTTTGTGCAAGGGGGTCTTCTTGTCTGCCCAGCACCTTTAGTGACTATAGTGTCTTGAATTGTGTCCATCCTCTGAACCCTGATTTTTGCCCCATCTTTTCTGGCCTTTTTAAGCATAATCTGAGTTTTCTCTACTGCCTTTTCCCATGCAATTGAAATCGGTTTGTGTTTAGAAAAAGCCTCAATCCAAATTGTCTGCCTTGAACACTCTTTAATGAAAATAACTTTGGGTCTGCTTTGAATTAGGCTAAGCAATTTTGGAAAAAAACAAAATAATAGGAGAGAGAAACAAGCTTGTGGTCTAACATAGTGAAAGAAGAGTGGGCCTGAGTTTCCATAGAAATCACATTACTTAAGAGCTCTCAGTGTCCTCTTCTAAAAGGTGTGGTGGATAGGCAACATTCTTGGTTTCAAAGGTTCTCAAATCGTTATGTAGCATGGTCTCTATAGCCTCCAACACTTAATATATAAAGGTCAATATGCTGCTAAGGGGTATTGGGATTCATGGCCATGTTGGCAAATCAACTGATTTATGTAAGTCTAGAACCTCATAGGTGGTTGGAAAATTTGAGGATTCTTAAAGAGCAAGACACCAACCCTGAAAATTGTGGATGATGGGGTGAAGGGGTAGGAATCGTCTTCTTGGAATTGGAAGTCCTCAAATTGAAAAAATTCATGGCAAAAATGGTCCATTGCACGGAGTGAAGACAAAGGAAATCTAAATAGCGCTAGCTAAAAGTGGACTGGAAAGATTAATGCCATATTGGGCGGAGGCAATGGTGAAGCAATTGAAGTAGAAGTGGAGGGTGTCCTCCACCACTGTGCATGGTTTGAGGGAGTGTGTGCTTGAGCATTGTAAGCCATGGTACATCAAGAAACCCAAAGACAGGAACGTGTGTTAATGCAAAACACATATACACCTTGACCCACCTCAGTAACCTTTAAATGACTTGAGATGCAGTCATGCGGGAGCATTACATCATGGAGATAGATGCTCATGTTTCATAGATGAATGCTTAGTTTGTAGACCAGCCAGATCCTTGTCATGAGTTGCAAGGGAGACCAAGTTTAGTAGCCTAAGGTTTGTGGGGAGACTCTAAGTGGCACTCAATTGAATGCATTCATGTCAAATGTAAATATTGTGGTGTGAATGCGACTCAATATGTCTATCCAAACAAAATGATGGAATACAAAATGAATGCGACTCAATATGTCTATCCAAACAAAATGATGGAATACAACCTTGTAAGTACAAAATGGAGGAGATTCAAACATGGTGACATTGAAGGATCAGAGAAAAAGATATGGCTACTACGATACAAGTACACTCAGCCAAGGGAGCTTATAGGTCATGCTTATATCCATCCCAAAGTATGCGCTTCACAATTTCACCAGTTAGCTACCAAGGTAAGAAATTTAAGGCGTGCCTTGCTAGTCTCCCCCATGACACAACCTATGATAGATTTTGCTGAAAATTATTCCTTTCAAGAACAAGATGAGATACAAAGTGCTCATTGGTAGTATAACAAGAAGTAGATAATACTTTTTGTCATGTACAATCCTCTTCTTGATACTTATGACTGGTACCAGACTGCCTACCGGTACTAACTCACAGGAGTTTAGCAAATTGCAATGCACATATCATTACTATATTTTGAATGACAACAATGAATATCACACCTTGTTTATTCAACTTGTTTTTCTATTTCATATAGAATGGTTATTAATCATGAATCACTTAAGTTGTACAACAATTTCATTAGTTGCAGCTAATCCTAAAATCATTTTGCTAATTGCAATTATGCTTATCCAATAAATCCTAAACTTATGGTGGTCAAATAGTTCTAAAAAGCGCTGCGAAGGGCGTCTCAATCTGAGACAATGCACTCTTGCACTTTCCGACTGTGCTACCTGTAGAGATTTGCTCCCAAACTCAAAAAAGGAAAGCAACACTGGTCCTCTCACCAAGACACCACAAACTTGATTTGCTTTCTTGAGCGCCTTACCAGGAACCAGGCTCTAATACCATGTGAAGATAGTGGGAGAGAAGGACGGAGTCTCACTTGCGGCTTTCTCACATACACAATGGGGGAATACACACAAAGGTGGAGGCTGAAAACAGTTTTCCTCTTCTTAGTTGTGAAAGCCAAAAGAACTCTAGTACAAAGAAATAGAAGAACCCTATATGTGGGTCTCAAACCAAACTCAGCTAAGTAAGGTGGCATACTAACTGAGCCATGAACTAGAGTACATAAGGATAGCTGTCATCCAGTTATTATTCATGGGCGGTGTACCAACCGCATCTGCAGCTAACAAGTTGGTGACATAAATGCACAATGGTCACCTTGGCATATCACGAGTGGAGCTCGATATCTCAACATTCATGTCAAATGCAAATATTGTGGTGTGAATGCAAAGCAATATGTCTGTCCAAACAAAATGACGAAATACAACCTTGCAACTATAAAAGGGAGGAGAATAAAAAATGTTGACATTGAAGGATCAGAGAAAAAGATATGTCTACTACAATACAAGTACACTCAGCCAAGGGAGCTTATAGGTCATGCTTAAATCCATCCCAAAGTATGTGCTTCACAATTTCACCGGCTAGCTACCAAGGTAAGAAATTTAAGGCATGCCTTTCTAATCTTCCCCATCACACAATATCTCAATGATAGATTTTTGTGAAAATTATAGATGATATACAAAGTGCTCATTGGTAGTATCACAAGAAGTAGATAATAATTTTTATCATGTACAATCCTCTTCTTGATACTTATGACTGGTACCAGTCTACCTACCACTGCTAACTCACAGGAGTTTAGCAAAGTGCAACAGACATACCATTACTACATTTTGAATGACAAGGAATATCACACCTTGTTTGTTCAACATGCATTTCTATTTCATTGAGAATGGTTAATCATGAATCAATTAAGTTGTACAACAATTGTGTTAGTTGCAATTAATCCTAAAATCATTTTACTAATTGCAATTATGCTTATCCAATAAATCCTAAACTTATGGTTGTCAAATAGTGCTAAAATAGTTCAAAAAGTGATCAAATAGTGCTAGAAAATTGCCCAAAAAGTGCTACAAAGTGTGACAAAAGTACCCAAAGGTCTCAGTGCTTAAAAAATATCTTAAATCCTAAATCACCACGGTATTAGTTGCAATTAGTCTTGAATCACTTAACTTGTACAACCACTGTGCTGATTTACTTAGTCCTAAACCACTTATATTTTACAATCACTGCAAAAATGGCTACAATTGATCTCTAAAACAACTTGTTTAATGTAGAATTGTGTTCTCATTTGCTAAACATACAAGAACTCTAGCAAAACGGTTCCATTAGAAATTAAACATGTAGATCCCAAGAAGTGTTGTAAAACCATGAGAATGGCTCAGGCTTGTGATTCTTCTTTTCTTTATGAGAGGGTTTATTATTCCCTTCATCAGGGGGATGCATCTTCCCTCCATCAAATAGAGCCTTTCTTTTTGTGTCCAATGCATATATAGTCAATACTCCCTCTAGATAGATATTGAAAGAAGCATGCATAGTTGGTCTCTCCATGACTTGAGAATTGGCATATGATGAGCTCTACATACAGAGGTTTCATGCACAAATACCCAAAGCAAAACACATGCATAGAGTGGACACACTGGGACTATTGGGTCTAGTAGACATCTATAATGTACCCACAGTAAGTTATGCATGTACAAACCCACCACATTTGAAGAGGATATTCTTTGGTTTAACTATTATAGCTATTAATATCATAGTCTCACCTTGTACATGAGCAAGATGTTTCTTGATTACTTCTAGCCTCATCTTGAGAGTGTGGACATTATCCTTCAATTGCTCTACTTGATTCTTCGTAATGGCAATAGCTCCATCTAATTCTTCTAGCTATAGTTGAACCTCTTTAAATTATTTAGCAACTTCATCATAGGCATATTTTGGGCTTTTGAAAAGATGGAGGACTTCCTCTTAAAATTTTCAAGAGCCATGGCATGTTGCTTCACGGTGGTATGGTAATTTAGTTGTAGAGCATTGCGCTTATCTTCCCAATATTTTTCCTTCTCTCTCTAATATTGCACAGTCTCGTTCTCATTATGTGATCCACCTTGGCTGCAATCTACCCAATTTGTATCCTTCTTGATCTCTTTTTGAGCTGCATCCTTCTTGGATTAAAAGATCTCTTACTATATGTGTGGATTGTACCTTCTCCGACTGAGCTATAATATCATCTTTCTCAATCTCAATGCGTTTTGTACTTGTTTTGTAACTTGTAAAGATTTTGATAAAGAACAATCTTTTTTTCTCTCTAATCATCAAGCTCTTTCATTTTTTCTAGATCAACCTCTTCTTGGTACTCATCCATTCTAGTATCTTCAAGCTGCTAATGTAGGTGTTTGACCTGCCTGTCTTTTTCTTCTCTTATTTGCCTTTTGATCTTGGCCATTTTTTAAGCTTCTCTTATTTGGGCCTTAGTGGCCTCAACTTTCTCTTCTACATGCATAGCATTTGCTTCTACCTCCTCTACCATGGCTTGTACTAGCTTAGCGTCTGTGTCATCTCTGAGGATCTTCTCCTATTGCACTATTGGTGTTGCATGGGTGGATTTCCTCTATAACTTCCTCATCTCCTTCTCATACTGGCTATGTCTCATGAGTTCAAGATTGGAGGAAAGCTGGATGGAACTATGTCTCATGATTTTAAGATGGGAAGGGCTACATGTTGAGTTGGAGGGATCTATTAAGTGAGGGGCTAGATGGCAAGCCAAAGGAATCCATTGGGGAGCGCTAGATTGCAAGCCAAAGGGATCCATTGAAAAGGGGTCAAATGGCAACTTTTGGAGCTCCTTGTGTCGATAAAGGTCCATTGTAAGAGCAGAGAGAAGTTTCATGAGGAGATAGAAGTTATAGTAAGTTCAAGTTGGTTGAGTGCAAGGGAGTGTGCAAGCGCATAAGGTTGAGAGCTGCAACTGAGTGTGCCAGGGAGTAAGATGGTTGAGTGCAAGGTTGGAGTCAATTTAAGAATGTAAGGATGATGACAAGCCAGCTTGCATGCACCACCGAGCATGTATGTAGAGTAAGTAGTTAATTACCATTGGGATTACATGTAGAGCAAGTGGAGCTACTAGTTAATTACTTGTCAATCACTAAGATTGAATGTGGTGGCCCATCCATCGCAACTAGACGAATCAAATTTTGATTGATTAATGGCTGAGTAGAAGGGAATGGGCAAGGTGGAATGTGCAAGGGTGGCATCCAATTAAGAATGCAATGATGATTCAAACTACATCCACAATGACAACCACCATTGGGATTGCAAGCACCACTACGCTTGCATGTAAAGTATGTAGAGCTAGCAATTAATTACCAAGTATTGAGACTTAATTTGGCAGCCTAGCCATTGGTATAATGAATCCACCTATTTGGCATGTGAAGAGAGTGGGAGAGAAGGAAGGAGTCTCACTTGCAGCTTTCTCACATACACAATGGGGGAATACATACGAAGGTGGAGGCTGAAAACAATTTTCCTCTTCTCAGTTGTGAAAGCCAAAAGAACTCTAAGTACAAAGGAATAGATGAACCCTATATGTTGGTCTCAAACCAAACTCAGCTAACTAAGGTGGCATACTAACTGAGCCACGAACTAGAGTACATAAAGATAGCTATCATCCAGCTATTATTCATGGGCGGTGTACCAACCACATCTGCACCTAACAAGTCGGTGACATAAATGCACAATGGTCACCCTGGCATATCACGAGTGGAGCTCCATATCTCAACACTCTCCCTCGAGCTTAATCCCAATTCCTGCACACCAAGTAGGTCTCTGAACTTGCGCAGCTTCTCTGTGCCCAATGCCTTCGTGAATATGTCAGCTACCTGGTCCTCTGTGCTGACATAAACTAGATCAATAAGACCTAGTAAAGCCTTCTCCCACACATAGTGATAATGCACCTCAATGTGCTTTGTTCTAGCATGATAGACTGGGTTATTTTCCAAGTGTATATTGCTCATGTTGTCACAATAAATAACAACTGACCCATCTGTAGACTAATGCGTATCATAAAGTAGCTTATGCAACTAAGCTACCTCTGAATGGGATGGTTGGGACGAAACATAGATCTCAAAAAGACAAATATTTTGATATCAGTTTCATTCAAAACGGAGCTTGGAACAAAAAATTATGACGATTTTATGATAGGTTCTCAAAACTGCTCCAAACAACAAACCCGACCACTCAGACAACAATAACTTTTATTCTACTAAATGGAAAAAAGATTTGAATACATCAATAGATGGAGCTTGAAAAGATGAAGATTCTGATATAAATTTTATTCAAAAGGAAGCTCGGAGTAGAAAGTTATGACCATTTTATGGAAGACTGTCAAAACTATCCATACCCGATTGCAGTTATGGCAAGGGCAACGATCTCCTTCAGTAGAGGAGTAGCTTCCCAGATACATGGCAAATTGAGGTCGCCTAGGGGAGTAGATAATACCCTTAAAATAGATCTAGAAATGACTCACTCATGTGGGTACACTAAGCTTTAGAGCGAGGAGAGAGGGGATGGAAGAAGCAGAACTTTATTCAAAACATCAATAGCAAGAAGAGGGGTACAAGGTGAGAGCCTAATGCTCTAGGGAGAAGGGAAAAGATAGCCAAAGCTAGATACAAGTGATGGCATAACTACAAAGAGAAGAACCAAATTGTGGAGAGGGAGGAGAGAGGTCTCTTTTATAGAGCAATTCTCACCCTCCTTCACCTTGTTACATTTTCAGCCAGTAGATTACTTCACCCCCTGGTGACATAAGGACATGGGTCACCATCAAATGTCCTTTTGGGCACATTTTGACAAGTGTCCCATCACAAGATCCTCATGACTCTTTAAAATTTGAGAAAGTCAAGAGTCTTTCCCCTTGGAGCCCATAGGGACCCTCTCTTTTCCATATGTCAACATCCTCCATATACCACCTTGGAATTCTAGAAGGATTCCTCTTGACTTTACACTCTTCCATAGTCCTCCACATGCCCTCCATGTGCTTGGCATGTGATCTCCATATTATTTTAGTACATTATGGAGGCATGCAGTCATCTGGCCCACTCAAAATACATGACTCATTTCTTTTTTCCCAATACAATCCAATAATATTTCACTCTCAATCCCCATACCAAGGTATTTATAATTCATACCCATGGTATTTACAATGATGCACTCCACTCATACTCACATCCCCCTAATTAGTATCAACCCACATTAATTATTACATGAAATGACGTAGTCAACATCAAAAGATTGACAAGCCGCCAACGAGAGTGGCCGTCAAAAGTCATTTCCTGCTGCCAACTTCTCCATCATGCTTCTTGGTTCTTATCTTTCCACAGGTGGCTTTTGTCACCTTGCGGGTCCCACAAATCCTCCCAAGAAAATATCATTTTTTACCATTCTCGATGTGAATGGCTGCCACATGAGCAGCTCTGAACGTTTCATAGCTGCTAATCTTTTTCATATCCTTTCAGATTTTCTTTCTTAGTCCTGCAATGAACCAAGCCGTGAGGTACTTTTCATCGGGGCGTGGGTCACATTTGGCGATTAATCTTTTCATCTTACCCAGGTACATGCTTACATCTTCTCGACGGCCTTGTTCGATCTTGCCTAGTTGGAGAGCGGGATCATCTTGTAGCCTCTCTGTTTGAAAGCGTCTTTTAAATTATATTTGAAGTAGGTCCCATGTGGCATGCTCTTCCACTAGAAGGTCTAGGTACCATTCAGACGCTTCACCAGTTAAGGCCATGGGAAACCAAGCCACCTTGGTTTCATGGGATTGATCTCAACCTGCTCGGCATGCGGCATCAAAATGCTGGAGGAATCGGGCTGGATCTCCCCTACCATTATATTTGGGAAGTTCCAATTTTCCCAAGGGGCGCCTGCCTTGAGTGTTATTATTTCTTCGATTAAAGAAATTGTCAGCCTCTGCATCGAGGTTGATATCCCCATCATTATCGCGACGGCGTCCAGCGTTGTGCCATGGAGGAGTTAAAGGGATTGATTGAATTTCAGGGGGGGATTCGGGGTAGAGGATTGTTGGGGGTGGTGGTTGCAACGGAGTTGTATGCAAATTTGGTTAGCGTTGGAGTTGGAGGCGTTGGCCAAAACGTAGCTACATGCAGATTGGGCGAGAGTTACCAAGGGTGACTCTGCCGCAAGTGCAGGTGTTGATGTAGTTTTGTTTGGAGGGTTAGAGTGGTGTTAGTTTGTGTAGGGACCATTGTGTTAATAATGTGCCTAATATTGTCCTACGTGTGTAGGAAAATATGCCGGTGCAGATGGATCGTCAATCGGAGGTCACGGCGTAAAGATACGAGCAAATTTGTGTGAAACGCAGCCCGCACGGGGGCACAAATGAGGAGTTCTAGGGATGCCAAAATGGTGTGCAATGGGTTGCAAATGCCTCGTACGTGGTGTTTTTGTGTGTAAAATTTTGGTTCAAACGGGGTCCAGTTTGGGTCCCAAACGAGCGCGATACGAAGTGTTGAAGTAGGGGTAAAATTGGCCTTTTGGGGAGGGGGGGGGTGTGAATGGACTTTAAGTCCAACTGAGAGGTTCGAACCAAGTTAATTCTAGTTAGATTGACTAGCCTATATCCTCCTCAGTTACTATAATTGGGTGGTTAACCTAACTAGTTTCACTAACTACAGTTAGTTATTAACTGAATGTTAGTTAAACTAACCTAGTTGTTAGTAACTAACCTAGGTTAAACCTAACTAAGTTAGACTAACCTAACCTAAGTTAAACCAACCTAAGCTAGGTCTAACTAACCTAACCTCGGTTAGTCTTAGGGTCAGGTTAGGAATGATTATTATTTAATTTTTTAATAAAAATAAGATTAATTAATTAATTAATTAAAAATCGAGGCAGGGGGGGATTTTCGCGTGGCGGCGAGAGGGGGGGTTTCCGCGCGGCGACGGGGGGAGTGACTCAGAGAGGGGGGTGTTCGAATGGAGGGGAGGGTGGAGGGTGGAGGGGAGGGGAGGGTAACAGGCGCGGGAGGAGGGGGAAGGGGGTGAGGGTGGGGGCGTGGAGGGGGAAGGGGGTGAGGGCGCAGGCGCGGAGGAGGTGGCATGGAGGAGGTAGGAGGATATGGCACTGAGGGGCACGAGGCAGTGGTGAGCACCACCATTGGTAGGGCGGGCATAGGGCACGAGCACCGCTGCCCGTAGCAGCAAGGGCTAAGGCCCTTGCTTATTATTAGGTTAGTTTGTAGGTTAATTTAGTGGTGGAGCAGCCGACGAGGGGGGGTAGAGAGAGAGAGAGAGAGAGAGAGAGAGAGAGAGAGAGAGAGTGAAGGGGGGAAAAGAGAGAGAGAGAGAGAGAGAGAGAGAGAGAGAGAGAGAGAGTGAAGGGGGGGAAGAGAGAGAGAGAAGGAGAGGAAAGAGAGAGAGAGAGAGAAAGAGAGAGAGAGAGAGAGAGAGAGAGAGAGAGAGAGAGAGAGAGAGAGAGATAAAGAGAGAGAGAGAGAGAGAGAGAGAGAGAGAGAGAGAGATAAAGAGATAGATAGATAGATAGATAAAGAGAGAGAGAGAGAGAGAGAGAGAGAGAGAGAGAGAGAGAGAGAGAGAAAGAGATATATAGAGAGAGAGAGAGAAAGTGAGAGAAGGGGGATAGTAGAGAGAAAGGGAAAAAAAGAGGGAGAAAGAGGGGGGGGAAAGAGAGAGAGAAAGAGAGAGAGAGAAAGGGGGGGGGGGAAGGGGTGGTGGTGGAGGGGGGGATGGAGGAGGGGGGGGTGGTGGTGGAGGGGGAGATCACGCATTAAACACCGTTTGTTTCTCAGTGCCATAGCAACCATAAAAACACGATCCTAGGTGTGTTATTCAAACAAGTACTTATCGGATGGGGGCTCCACTTTGCACGCAAGTCAAGTTTAACTAGGTTGAGGTGTGTGCAAAGTATTGTGACCATCGGATATGCATTGCATGGTTGATCATGCATTATACACCGTTTTTCCCCTAGTGATATGCACATCTGTAAAAAAACACTCCCTTAGGTGTATTATACAACCAAGTACTTATCATATGGGTGTGCCTCTTTGCAAACAAGTTAATGCCACCTAGGTTGAGGTGCAAGTAAAGTGTTTTGCCCATTGGATATGCATTGCATGGTCAATTGAGCTTTAAATACCGTTTTTGCCTTAGTGTCAAGCACATTCGTTTAAAAACACGCTCCTAGGTGTGTTATCCGATGAAGTACTTATCGTACGGACACGCCACTTTGCATGCAACTCAATAACACCTAGGTTGAGGTGCATACAAAGTATTGTGCCCATCGGATATGCTTTGTGTGGTATATCCCGCTGCATTGGATAAAATGGAAAGCTCATTTGAAGTTAGGGTCATTTTGAAACGAGAACCTCAGTATTTGAGCTTTGGTAGAGAGGAGGTTTCAATCCTCTCCAATCCTTTAAAAGGGGTTAATGACAATGTTATCCTAGCCATTCTCAGGTAACATTTGTTTATCGATGAGCTAACATTTGTTTATTTGTTTACAATAATGTAGTTATATCTTAGTTTCCTAGTGCAGAATGCAGAATCAATTCTATGAGCTAACGTTTGTTTATTTCTTGGTGCAGTGTAATTATTTCTCAGCTTCCTAGTGTAGAGTGCAGAATCGTGTTTACATGCTCGATTCTCTCCTTTCTTCTATTCTTAGCTCTCCTCAAAAGACTATAGAAGATGCTTGTACTTGGTTAAGCCCTTTGAATTTAGATGGGGTGCGAGTCATCTTTATGCCTTATCATGAGGAGTAAGTATCAACTCCAACCTTATTTTTACTATTTCTTTGGCAAGTTTGTGTTAAACAATAATCATTTTTGATCTGGTCGTGTAGCTCACATTGGAGTCTAATCGCTTGGGACCTTGAAGTCAACCGTTTGTGGTTTGTGAATTCAATGGAAGGCTATCATGCCAACTCCCCAAGGTAATTATTCTCTTAATATTTTTGTTACTTTCTTATTTTGTATCTTATGATTATGACATAATAATTTATTTCATATGTCATGATGGACAGTGCTGCATATTGGCTAGTATCTGCTGTCAGACAGGAAGATGGGCATAGTTGTGGGTGGAGAGTTGCCTATAACTGCATGTTGAGTTTCAAAGAAATTTTCTCACTTAAGCCACAGGTCTCATCAGAAGACTCTTTGGAGCTCAAATATTCAGAGGAGGATATACAATTGTTTAGGGCTGAATTCATTCGAGACCTAATTGCTGCCATTATAATACAATGTGCAACTAAAGCAATTTCAGAGCTTGCATTCAAGGAAGAGGAGACTGAGTCTACTGTGAAAGTACTACACACTACAGAAGAAGTAGAGACTCAGTGTACACCTACAGCACCACTGGAAGCATCAGAAGAGTTGCCACAGCGTCCACTTGCATTTTAGGAAGAGGATAGTGAGTCTACTCCGAAAGCACTACATACTACAAAAGAAGTAGAGACTGAGTGTACATCTAGAGCACCTCAGCCTCCATTGGAAGCATCAGAAGAGTTGCCACAGTCTCCACTAGAAGCATCAGAAGAGTTGTGATGCATGTATGATGTTGTTTTTGTATATATGCATGAGGAGCATATTCTCATGATGTTGTTTATTCCATGAATATTATGGTTGACATTTATTTGTTGCAATGTATGAATCATGATGTTTTTTTAATTGATTATACAACAATTTGTGACTTATTACTTAAGTGGCATTTAGTCGTGATATTTATATATTTATTTCATGCACACAATTTATGATATGAATGTGTGATGATGTGATTATTTGGAAATATAACCTTGTGTGATGAGAATTTTGATATAAATATGTGATGATGTGATTATTTGGAAATAAATGTGTGATGAGAAGAACATAATAATTATTTGTAATATATTTCACTCCAAAGTATCAATTCCCAATGCTCCACTCACTTAAAGTACAGCATTCCCAATGCTCTGCAAGATTTTATTCAGTTGGAGAGTCTCCACTCACTTAAATTAGAGCATTCCCAATGCTTCACACACTTTATTCGAACCCTTATCCTTATCATAGCAAACACATCGTGCCTTAGTGCACTTGTATTCTTCCATCCTAGTCCTTCCACAAACACGCTCTTATTTCTTACATCCTAGTTCTTCTCATTAACTTGTATTCGTCTTTCACTTTACGTCTTCCCTCACTTTCTATCACTCTTTAAGGAGGGGCGGCTCACTGTGCATCCCTCGCTATCGCTTCCTCACTCTCCTTCTCCCACTTTCCCTTTAAGACAATGACTAGTTACTACGCGACTTCATTTACTGAACTCAAATTCAAATTAGATCCCTTTTGTATCGACCAATGAAGGGAAAATCATTCAAGGAGGATATGTTATGCACATGGCTACTTGATTTGAACTCAGCAGAAGAGGTGAATATCCCTAGCTTTCTTTTTCGCTTCTTTTAATCACATACTTCTTATGCTAATGAGTTAAATTTTCGTACAAGATATGGTGGTGGCTAGAAGCTGTATTGAAAAAAATGGTGAAGATGAGGAAAGCCAAGAGAGAAAAGAGGAGTTGTTGAATGCTTACAAGTTAGTGGAAGATTCGAAACAGGTTGTGAGGAGAGTCTGTGAGGAGATTTGCAATGCCAGCCCTAGTTATGCATGGCATGCAGGTTTAAAGTCTCCTTGTTTTCATGAAGCCAATGCCAGAGGATTACCAAAAGGCGAGCGAAAATATCCGAGCAAAGTAATTGAACCGAGCGATGAAAAACAAGCAAACCATCCATTATATGAGACATTATCAATTCATAAATTTAATTGAAGCTCAATCAATATAACCAAAGTCTAACTTTCCTCCTCCTTTGCGCAAACATATAAAATTTTTATTGAAAGTTGTTGGCGCCTCTCTTGCCTCCTGGCCTCCTATTGCCTATTGTAGCTACCTTTCTTTATTACCTCTTGCCTCTAGGAGTGGAATCTCTATTTCTTTACACCTATTCCTCATTTAGAACAAATGGTAGTGGCACCAAAAGACCTCAATTCTTTATGTTTTTCTCATAACCTCTTCTCTTTTTACCCCACTTCGCATGACTCTGAAAATACATTTTTCCTTTGCCTTTTGCATCATAAATAAAATTAAAAACTAGAGGGAATTATTTTGTATTATTTTAAGGATATCCAATTTTTTTAAAATTTACTTAGAATCCATAGTCATGTACACCTTATCCTCTACACCACTTCAAGGTCAAATTTCAACATGGAACTTGATGGGTGGTAGAGATAGCATATTAATCTGTCGTGCAAAGATGGTCCTAGAAGGCTCGAAATCTCTGCTTACAGAGGCCATAACTCTTGCTACAGACCTCCGATCGAGATGATTTAAAAACCAAAATTGTAGTAATCAAGATCATCTACGCCACTAGAAGTTCATATTTCAACATTAAGCTTGAGGGTTGGTAGAGACCGCGTATTAATACACGGTGCAAAATGGTCCTAGAAGGCCCAAAATCTCGCTTGTAGAGGCCATAACTTTTTCTACATACCTTTGATCGAGATGATGTAAGAACCAAAATTGTAGTACTCAAGCTCATCTACACTATTCCAAGGTCATATCCATATCTCATCATAAATATTGAGGGGTGGTAGAGACCAAGTATTAATATGCAGTGCAAAATGGTCCCAAAATACATGGAATCTCCGTTTGTATGCAAAATTGGAGTGGATCATTGTGTGTTGTTCTAGATAAAATTCTACATGGTTACCTAAATAAGAAGGAGAAGATATGTTGTTTAGAAAGCTCCTTTGAATCATTGTGTGATGCAAGATATCAAATATACTTGGTTTTATGATGCATTTAGGACATACACCTCCAATATTTACTGTATATATTGAACTTATCTTTGAGAAGCTAAATGTACAACAAATGAGTAACTAGTGGACTCATTATCAGGATTAAGGTATAGAAGGAACCTGGAGCATCATCCACCATGCATTTTCAATAAAAAACAAGGGATCCACTAGTTTCATTGAATGTAATTTGATCCTTTTGTATCCTTTGGGTGGCTTATGAATGGAGATGGGATGTGTTATTGCACCTCTCATCATAGAATTCTTGACAAATGGGCATGCATGCTTCTCTTTTGATAATAATGCTATGAATGGAGATGAAATGTGGTATTTTACCTCTCATCAGAGAATGCTTGACAAATGGGATGCGTGCCATCAAGTTGGAGAGTGCCATCCTAATGGAGAGTGCTATCCTAGTAGGGAGTGCCAATGTCTCAAACAATTAATGCATAAACGTTCCCACATTGTTTCCATCTTCCGTGTTAGAATGGCACTGCTGCCAATCTACTTGACACTAACATAGACATTGAATGAGAGTGGAAAACTAATTGAGAAGTTGGAGAATGGCACGAGTGCCAATCTCCACAAACTCTCATGGATTAGGGTGTCTCCTAGGGTCCAAGGGAATAGTTGTGGGAGAGTGGCCCCAGTGCCATTCTCCACAAACTCTCATGGATTAGGATGGCTCCCAGAGTTGAAGGTAAAATAATTCATATGAATTCCGTTACCAAAGCTCAAGGACATTCTGATAGAGATTTGCATAGTGCCATCCTGATGGAGAGTGCCAACCTTGATAGAGAGAGATATCCTTGGAGGGAGTGCCAATGTCTCATACAATTAATGCATAAATGTTCCCACATCTGTTTCCATCTTCCTTGTTAGCATGGCCCTACTGCCAATCTACTTGACACTAACATAGACATAGAAGTAGATTGGCAAACTAATTGAGATTGTGGAGATTGGAACCAAGGCCATTCTCCACAAAATCTCTCTCTCTCTCTCTCTCTCTCTCTCTCTCTCTCTCTCTTTGTAAACTTCAAATTGAAATTGTAATGCAAATGCGAATGCGAATTCAAATTCAAAATTGAAATGTTCCATTTTCATGAATTAGGTGGCTCCCAGGGTCCAAGGTAAAAATATTCCTATGCATTCCATTACCAAAGCTCAAGGTCATTCTGACGGAGAGTGCAATCCTAATAGTGTGCCATTTTGATGAAGAGTGCCAAAATGATTGGACTAGTAAGAAAATAAGAAGGAGGCACATGAATTGCATGATATTGGCACAAGTGTCATTCTATACAAATTCAAGTGGAGAATTCTCTACAATCATACTTTGGTGCATGGGTAATTTTTTCATATTAGTTTCATTAAGAAGAGAAACTTTTATATTGGTGTTGAAAGTTTATATGCCTTGATAAAAATACAATCATACTTTGGTGCATGGGTAATTTTTTCATATTAGTTTCGTTAAGAAGAGAAACTTTTATATTGGTGTTGAAAGTTTATATGCCTTGATAAAAATAAAGGTTTGAAAAATTTGCCAAAATTTGAAACTTTTATGAGAAAAAATTCAAAGTTTCGCCAAGATTTACAACTTTTTCTTAAAATTCAAAAGAAAATATATAAAATTGTAATATACTCTATAAATATTATGGAACTAAAAAAACTAGCTCGATAAACTTTCGCCAAGATTTTATACTAATATATAAGTATAGCTTCGATAAAAACATCCTTGCTTTGGTGGGCATTGATCTGATTCTCTTTGTGACTAGCACAAATGAGATTGGCACCAGTGCCATCCTCCACAAACCATCATGAATTAGGATGGCTCCCAAGGTCCAAGGTAAAATAATTCCAATGGATCCCATTCCCAAAGTTCAAGGTCATTCTGATGGAGAGTGCCATCCTTATAGGGTGCCATCCTGATGGAGAGTGCTATCCTTGTAGGGAGTGCCAATGTTTCAAACAATTAATGCATAAATGTTTCCACATCTGTTTTCATCGTCCCTCTTAGCACGGCACTGTTGCGAATCTACTTGACACTAACATAGACATAGAATGACAGTGGCAAACTAATTGAGATTGTGAAGAATGGCACCAGTGCCAATCTCCACAAACTATCATGGACTAGGGTCGCTCCTAGGGTCCAAGGAAACAAATGTGGGAGATTGCCACCAGTGCTATTCTCCAAAAACTCTCATGGATTAGGATGGCTCCCAGGGTCCAATGTAAAATAATTCTTATGGATCCTATTTCCAAAGCTCAAGTTCATTTTGATAGAGAATGGCACAGTGCCATCCTGTAGGAGAGTGCCATCTTGATAGAGAGTGCTATCCTTGGAGGGAGTGGCAATGTCTCATACAATTAATGAATAAATGTTCTTACATATGTTTTTATCTTCCCTGTTAGCATGGCACTACTACCAATCTACTTGACACTAACTAATTTATATTGTGGATATTGGACCCAGTGCCATTCTCCAAAAACTCTCATTGGTTAGGATGGCTCCCAGGGTACAAGGTAAAATTATTCCTATGCATCCCATTACCAAAGCTCAAGGTCATTCTAATGGAGAGGGCCATCCTGATAGAGTGCCATTCTGATGGAGAGTGCCATCAGAATGATTGGACTAGTGACAAAATAAGAAGGAGGCACATAAATTGCATGAGATTGGCACAAGTGCCATTTTGTACAAACTCACCTGGAGAATTCTCTACAATTATACTTCAGTGGGCACTGATCTGATTCTCTTTGTGACTGGTAGAAATGAGATTGGCACCATTGCCATTCTGATAAAGAGTGACATTTTGACCCATGAGATTGTGGAGATTGGCACGAGTGCCATTCTCCATAAAACTCATGGATTAGGATGGCTCCCAGGGTCCAAGGTAAAATGATTCCTATGCATCCCATTACCAAAGTTCAAGGTCATTCGGATGGAGAGTGTCATCCTGATAGAGTGCCATTCCGATGCAGAGTGCCATCAGAATGATTGAACTAGTGACAAAATAAGAAGGAGGCACATGAATTGCATGACATTGGCACAAGTGCCATTCTATACAAACTCACTTGGAGAATTCTCTACCATCATACTTCAATAGGAACTGATCTGATTCTCTTTGTGACTAATCTACTTGACACTAACATAGACATAGAATGAGAGTGGCAAACTAATTGAGATTGTGGAGAATGGCACGAGTGGCTATCTCCAAAAGCACTCATGCACTAGCGTCACTGCTAGGGTCCAAGGAAACAGATGTGAAAGATGGTAACCAGTGCCATTCTCCACAAACTCTCATGGGATAGGATGGCTCCCTGGGTCCAAGGTAAAATAATTCCTATGCATCCCATTACCAAAGCTCAAGGTCATTATGATAGAGAATGGAACATTGCATCTTGTGGGAGAGTTCCTTCCTAACAGTGAGTGTTATTCTTGGAGTGAGTGCCAATGTCTCATACAATTAATGCATAAATGTTCCCACATCTGTTTCCATCTTCCCTGCTAGCATGGCACTGCTGCCAATCTACTTGAAACTCACATAGACATAGAAACAAATTGGCAAACTAATGGATATTGTGGAGATTGTCACCAATGTGCCATTCTCCACAAACTCTCATGGATTAGGATGGCTCCTAGGGTCCAAGGTAAAATAATTCCTATGCATCCCATTCCCAAAGATAAAGGTCATTCTGATAGAGAATGGCACAGTGCCATCCTTATGGAGAGTGCCAACCTTGATGGAGAGTGCTATCCTTGGAGGGAGTGCCAATGTCTCATACAATTAATGCATAAATATTCCCACGTCTATATCCATCTTCCCTGTTAGCATGGCACTGCTGCCAATCTACTTGACACTGACATAGACATAGAATCAGATTGGTAAACTAATTGAGATTGTGGAGATTGGCACCAATGCCATTCTCCACAAACTCTCATGGATTAGGTGGCTCCCAGGGTCCAAGGTAAAATGATTCCTATGCATCCCATTATCAAAGCTCAAGGTCATTCTGATGGATAGTGCCATCGTGATAGATTGCCATTCTAATGGAGAGTGCCATCAGAATGATTGGACTAGTGACAAAATAAGGAGGCACATGAATTGCATGAGATTTGCACAAGTGTCATTCTATACACACTCACCTGGAGAATTCTCACAATCATACTTCAGTGGGCACTGATCTCATTGTCTTTGTAAGACTAGCACAAATGAGATTGGCACCAGTGCCATTCGGATAGAGAGTGACATTCTAACCCATGAGATTATGGTGATTGGCACCAGTGCCATTCTCGACTAACTCTCATGGATTAGGATGGCTCCCAGGGTCCAAGGTAAAATAATTCCTATGCATCCCATTACCAAAGTTCAAGGTGATTCTGGTAGAGAGTGCCATCCTGATGAAGAGTGCCATTGTCTCAAACAATTAATGCATAAATGTTTCCACATCATACTTCAGTGGGCACTGATCTGTGATTCTCCTTGTGACTGATGCAAATGAGATTGGCACCAGTGCCATTCTGACAGAGAGTGCCATTCTAATCCATGAGAGTTTGTAAATAGTGGCACTGTGCCAATGTCTTTCCCAATAGCATGGCATTGCTGCCGATCTACTTAACATTGCCATAGACATATAATGAGAGTGGCACCATTGCCATTCTGATATAGAGTGCCATCTTGATAGAGAGTGCTAATTCTGATAGAGAGTGCCAATCTCTCAAAAATGCTATGCATAAATGTCCCACATTTGTTTCCACCTTCCACGTTAGTATGGCACTACTGCCAATCTACTTGACATTAACATAGACATAGAATCGGAGTGGCACCAAACAGAGAGAGCCTCCTTATAGAGAGTGACAATGTATGTGCATAAATGTTCCATATTCCCTACTCGGGGGGGTCACTATGTATAGAACTCACGTGATAGGGTTACATATGATGAGTGACCCCCCCTAGATTCCCTATCATCAGCAAGGCACTACTTCCAATCTACTTGACACTCACATAGACATAGAGAGTGCTAATTCTGATTACCAAAGCTCAAGGTAAAATAATTCATATGCATCCCATTACCAAAGCTGAAGGTCCGGTAGTTATGTTATAAATCCTAAAGCAAAGGACTGGACTAGTGACAAAATAACAAGGATGTACAGTAATAATTATATCAATTACCAGTGCCAATCTCACCAATGCCATTCTTTAAGTTTAGAATGTCACTGTTGCCAATCTACTCCTGCAATGTTTTAATCCAAAATATTTTATTACATGATTTTTTTTGAAATAAGTGACAACCTGTGAAATGATTTCTCCTTGCAATCTCCATTTTAATATATATCATAACCAAATTGTCACATGAGGGGGAAAAGAAAATGAGAGGAAAGGAGTTCTGTCATTTAGATGAGGTGTTCTCTCATGCCTTCGTGACATGTTTCTTTAAGAATCTATTAGCTTTTTTAATATGTGTTTAGCTATACATTCTAATTGTTCCATGTCCTAACACTAGGTAACAAATTTAAATCAACACACCTTGATAAGAAAAATGCACCATGGTAATGAGTGCTTCTATGTGCAATCGCAAAAGTAGATGAATGCAAATTTCAAAGACATCCCTATAGTTTCATTTAACTAGTTATTTTTATATTTTTAGATATTTCTATATTTTCATTATATATATATGTATAGATATATATATATATATATATATATATATATAGTCTATAATCATTAAATTTAAACAACATCGATTAAATTTAAAACACCCAAACACACATACACACACACACATGTATTTTTTTCCATATATATTTTTATATTTTTATACATATATTTATATATTTATATATATGACTATATATATATATATTCATATATATATATATATAATATAATTTTTTACTCATACATATATTTTTATTTTTATATATTTATTTATATAGACATATATATATATATATTAAAATTCTAAATTTTAAAAAATTACAATTTTAAATTTAGAATTTGAATTTTAGAATTAGAATTTAGAATTTAGAATTTAGAAATTTGAAATTTGAAACAAAGTACATAAAGAAATTCAAATTTCAAATTTGAAAGAATAGAGGGAGGGAGGGGGCGGAGAGAGAGAGAGAGAGAGAGAGAGAGAGAGAGAGAGAGAGATGCACCTGGACCCCTCCTGGACCCTAGTTGGAACTTCGTCGAGAGAGGTTCTGAGGACATAGAGAGGGCATGCCACAAGGGGTCTTAAACTTTGAAGGAGGCAATGGGAATTGAATACGTTGCACGGCAGTCCTTGGGAGCAAAGTACTCATGGAGGTACGCGGGACAGCATCGCAGAGCCACAAAGTCAAAGACACTTTCAACTCTCACATGAGTCACATCTCACACAGCTAACTGTGAGTCTGTGAGACTCTGAGAGGTTCGCAGGCTGTGAGACAACAGGGCTACAGGGGCACGACAACGTACAGAGGGGCACAGGTGTCTTGTCTCTTCAAAGAATGCACGGAGGACAAAGCAGAGGCCACAAGCGCATGCAGGTGTCTTGTCTCTTCAAAGAACGCACAGTGGATGAAGCATAGGCCATAGGCACATGGAGGGGTAGCTTCTACAAAGTTCCACGGAGTCACATGAATCCACACTTCCACTGTCCACAGTTCCACAGTTACTTCCACTATTCACTTCAAGGGATTGCAAGGGGGCACGATGGACGATGAGTGAGGTGAAATGGATTGCAAGGGGGCATGGTGGACGACGAGCGAGGTTTCCAAGAAGAGGATGGTTTCCAAGAAAGTGTGTGCACTCCAGGTAGGGTTTCTTGTCATAGTTTAGATTTGGCTATTAGTCTATAGTTTAGATTAATCTATTAGTGTGCACCTATTCGCTCCTATGCTCTAATCTATTAAATAATTAGTTCCTAACTTCCCCTATCCCTTTAATTAGTTCCTAACCTAAGCTGCAAACCCTTTAATTAAGCTAATTAACCCTTCCAACCTTAGTCATGAATTTGGCTATTAGTTCATAGTTTAGCTTAATCTATTAGTGCGCACCTATTCGCTTCTATGCTCTAATCTATTAATTAATTAGTTCCTAACTTCCCCTATCCCTTTAGTTAGTTCCTAACCTAAGCTGCTAACCCTTTAATTAAGCTCCTAACCCTTACCTATGCTCCTAACCCTTTATTTAAGCTAATTAACCTAAACTACTCGCCTCCGCATCCGCACCCACTAATGGCCCCCCAAACATTCGACGGGGTGGCCTATTAGTCCATTAGTTCCTATTTTAGGATAATTTAGTCGATTAGCATTAATCTACTAGTTTAGGATTAGGATTAATCTACTAGTTTAGGATTACCCAATTAGTTTATTATTTTACTATTAATCTATTAGATCCGATTAATCTATTAGTTTGGGATAAGTCTATTATATTAGGAGTATTCTATTGGATCCTAGATTAGGATTAGACTATTAGCTTGGGATTAATCTATTAGGATTAGTCTATTACATCCTAGTTTCGAATTAGTCTACTAGTTTAGTATTAGTCTATTAGATCCTAGTTTAGGATTAGTCGATTAGTTTAGGATTAGTCTAATAGTTTAGGATTAGTCTACTAGTTTAGGAATGGTATGTTAGTTTAGGATTAGTCTATTAGATCATAGTATAGGATTAGTCTGCTAGTTTAGGATTAGTCTATTAGATCCTAGTTTAGGATTAGTCGATTAATTTAGGATTAGTCTACTAGTTTGGGAATGGTCTATTAGTTTAGGATTAGTCTATAAGATGATAGTATAGGATTAGTCTATTAGAATTAGTCTACTAGCACCTCGAGTGTGACTGTAAAAAGAAGTGCTCTAGAGCCTAAAGTGGATACCACTCAAAACTTTAATTTAAAAAACCCTCATCAAAGAATTAATCTGACTATAATAGAAGATAATCCCACTCTTTAACCCTCTCTCTCTCTCTCTCTCTCTCTCTCTCTCTCTCTATAACAAAAGACCACAATCTTTTATTTTTTATTTTTTCCAAATTACCAAAAAATTTAGAAAAATAATTTCATGGAAATTTTATCTAGCCCATTCTCCATGATGATTCTGGAGATTGGCACCAGTGTCATGCTCCAAAAACCCATATGGGGATTGTCACCATTGCCAATCTATGTGTGATATTGTGGAGCATGGTAGTGGTGCCAATCTCCACATGGCTTTTTGGAGCATGGCACTGGTGCCAATCGCCATATTGTCTCTTATTGCATGGGAGGTTTCCATGGAAATCATTATAAAAATTTAGAAAAATAATTTCATGTATATTTTTTCTAGATCCGTTCCCCACAAGGTTTTTGGAGATTCACGTGGATTTATGGAGAATGGCACCACTGCGATGCTCCATGTGGGTCTAGCAAATCTAATCCTAACCAAACAATTGCATTGCTCTCAATTTGTTTTCCAAATTACCTAGCCTATTCTCCACGAGGATTCTAGAGATTGGTACCAGTGCCATTTTCCACAATCCCATATGGAGATTCTCACCATTGCCAATCTACTTATGAGATTGTGGAGCATGGCAGTGGTGCCAATCTCCACATGGGTTTTTTGAGCATGGCACTGGTGCCATATGTCTCTTTTTGCATGGGAGGTTTCCATGAAAATCATTAGAAATTTTAGAAAGAATAATTTCATGTAAATTTTGTCTAGATCAGTTTCCCACAAGGTTTTTGGAGATTCCATGTGGATTTATGGAGAATGGCACCAGTGCCATTCTTTACAACCCCACATGGAGAATGGCACTGGTGCCAATCTCCGTGTGGGTCTAGCTAATTTTAAATTTCCCTTATGTAGAATGGCTTTGGTGCCACTCTCCAATGTTCGTTTATGGCTATTGGCACCAATGCCATGCTCCACAAACCCAAATCCATTCCGCATGGGAAAATTTAAAATTTGCTAGACTTACATGGAGATTGGCAATAGTGCCATTCTCCATGTGCGATTTGTGAGAATGGCACTAGTGCCAATCTCTGTTGGTCTTATGAAATTCTTTGGTTGTAATTTTTTCAAAATCTCATTTCTTGTAATCACAATGGTAGGGGATGGTTGCCAGATGTGGGGACAAGGTCATGATGGTGGTGGGGAATGAAGTGGTTGCAATTGGTGCATTGTGTGTCATAGATCCAGAGGGCTACTGTAGTGGTGTGAAGATTGGGGCAAAAAATATATCAGTGATAGTGGAGAAGTCTATCAATAGTGATATGCTCTTGCCATTTCCCACTATGGATGCAGTGCTTATTGGTGAGGCACTTTGGAGCGTTGTCAAGTGGCCTAAGACCTCTCTAAAACCTTATGTTGAGGCAATACCAGTTTCTTCATTGGAAACTAACAATTGCATTCATGAATCTTGGGAAGAGAAAAAGGTTGTCTTGTGGGATGAAAGCAAAACAAAGACCATGGGGGAAGGTGTGATCTTGTATGTTTTCCCGGATGACTCTATAAACTTTGATTTATTGTGTAATGATTGCATTGGTATGGTTATTGAAAAGAAAGAACAAATTATAGGAAGTGACTTAGGGTCTTCTATGCAAGATGTCGGATCTCTCAGCCTAGTTAAGTGGCTCATCAAGTATATTACCTTACTTGATGGAAGCCCATAATTGCAACATTATGTGCCCATGAGCCAAGTTGGTGGCACAGATGAGGTGGTCAATGATAGAATGTTGAAAAAGGAAGCTCCACCTTCAAAGAAAAGAAGGTAAACTTTCATTAGCATGGTGCCTAAACAAAGGGAGCCTCCAACTCCAATGTACAAAGTGTCACTAGAGTCGGCGCAACAAGTTTCTTCCATCGATTGTTGTGGTAGTAGGTGCTGCCAGCATGCTAAACGAGACCTCTTAATGTCTGTAAGGAAGAATTTATGGGGCAGCTCCTTGGAATCTCGTACGAACTTTGGATAATATGTGTTGTCAACGGCCTAGCATTGTGACTGTGCTGGGAGGATACTCTACAACTTTAGGGTAAATGGTCGGGATGTATGTTGTAGAGCATGGTACGAGATGCATGGAATCCCAAGGGCATCATTTTATCGATACAGGGATCAATTTGATAGTGGTGTGCAATGATATGTGCATGGGAATTCTGAGATTGTGAGGAGGAGCAAGGTGCACACAGGTATGGGGAAGGCTCTAGCTCCATTAGGGGAGAATTGGGGTCTCAAAAGGGCCTCATAAGGAATGGGTTAAGAAATGGATTAGGCCTAATGCAAGTCCTCTTGTGGGGTCCAAGGGATTCCTAACCCCCCCTACCTAGGTGGGTTAAGCCCAGTTGATCCCACCTCTTACACCTAGGAGGGGGCCACCTCTTACACCGAGGAGGGGGCACTTTTCCCAAAGTCAAATTTTTGAATTTTGAATTTGAATTCCCTCATTCTCCCTCCTCCCCCCATCCTCCAAAGTCAAACTTTTGAATTTGAATTCCCTCCTCCTCCCCCCGTCCTCCTCCTTGTCTCCCTCCTCCTCTTCCACACGTCCCATTCCTCCTCCTCCTCCTCCTCCTCCTCCTCCCTCCCACTTCCTCCCTCCTCCCTCCCCCCCTCCTCCTCCCTTTGTCCACAGGCCTCCTCCTCCGTCCTCCCACATGCATCCTCCTCCTCCCCCTGCTTCTTTTTCCTCCTCCTCCCTCCTCCCACATGTGTCCTCCTCCTCCCCCCCTGCTGCTTTTTCCTGTTCCTCCTCTTCCCTCATGCTCATCCATTCTCATCTTCCCTCATGCTCATGCCTACTCCTCCTTCCTCCTACTCATGCAAGCTCCTCTTGCCTCCTCATGCTCACGCCTGCTCCTGTTGCTTCTACTCCTCCTACTCATGCGTATTTGTCTACCTTCATCCTCACACCTAGTCCTCCGCTTGCTTCTCCTCCCTCGTAATCATTCATGGTCTTTCTTATCCCTCCTCAAACATCACCTACCTTCTATCATGGCCTATCACAGTCTCTGTAAACTTTGTGACTATTGATGGCACCATTTGAGGAGATCTCCCATGTTACCATGTGACTGTACAGTTGCAGTATCAATATGTGATCCATGATTGTTTTTTTCAAGAAAAGAAGCATCTTGAACCTCAGTAGGTGTTCTAAAGAGGAGAATATGAGATAAAATGTTAATTTCGTAGTGTTTCAATGTAATTTCTTACTTTGGATTATCCATAGTGGTGCATTGCTTTTACTAAGGTTCCCTTAGTTGTTCTTTCAGGACCTTCATGGAGGATGATATGAGAATGGTGGGCATGGATGATATGGACTCTTCATATCGAAAGACACAAAGTCATGCATGAACAAGTTGTTTTGGAGGTGATGCAGGACTTGAAGGGAATGGTGATGCAAACGAGATGCTTGGAGCTTGTGATGCTGCTAATGTAAGTCTTGAAGTCCAAAAGTTTATTGAAGAAGAAGAATTCACATGATGCATTACATCTATTTAAATTTAAATTTCTAAAATGATGTTTCTTCATGTGTGTAGTAGCAAGCAAGAATGGAGAATCTATCCATTTGGAACAAGAAGGCATGGAGAATTCACAGTATTGGCAACATACGTTATCCATTCCAATGTGTTGTACATGAGATTATAAGAACTTACGAGTTGAATGTGAGATTCCAAATAGCATAGCAGTCTTTCTAAGGACTTAGTCGAGGATTCAAAGACCCTATTATTGGTGTATTAGAGTTGAAGAAGAAGAGAAATAGGCTATGAAGCCTCTTTGTAATACAATTTGAAATACAAACACCTATTTCTAATAATATTCTTCTATCTAAAGCAAAAAAATTCCTTCAACATTTGCCAAAAATGGACATTGGAATGGCCTAAATTATCAAATTCCTTCATCTGCCTAATTGAAATCCATGTGTCTTTATAGATGCATCAACTTCAACATAGATAAACATGGAAAAGAAAATATTTACAAAGTAACTTAGCAAATGATGGTTGGTCAATATGACAACTTATGTGCCTTGTAGCACAACTCTGGTAAGACCCTTAGGCAATATATTCTCTATATAATTTCTTGCGCTTTGGAGGAACCTTTGGAGGAACCTTGTAGGTTGGCTATGTCAATGTAATTTTTAATTTAATCCAGAGAACTTTGATCTTCCACTACATCACCTTGTAAATTTTCATTTTCTTTGTTTATCTTGCCTTTGGAGCCACCTTTTACGTTGGCTATGTCAATGAAATATTTGATTTCATATCACTAAATCACCTTGAAATAATTTGATGCATTACATGAGAAAATATGTATTTTCAAGAGGAATCTAAAATTTTCATTTTCTATGTTTTCTTAGTCATGGAGGTTGGCTATGTCCATGTATCTTTTATTTTAATTTTTAGGTTGGCTACTATATCACCTTGTAAAGGATTGATGCACTTCATGATTTCCTATGAAGAAATATAGATTTTGAAGAGGTAGATGAAGGAGTTTGACAACTTCGGCCATTTTGATGTCCATTTTTGGCAAATAAAGGACGAATTTGACCACGGTGCACAAGGCAAAGCTGGTCAGGACATCATGGGGTGTCCAAAAATGTACAAACCCACCATTACTGTCCAGATGGCCAAATTCGCGCTGTGGTGGGTTTGTGCATTTTTGGACACCCCATGATGTCTTGACCAACTTTGCATTCTGCGCCATGGTCAAATTCCTCCTACATTTGCCAAAAAAGGTCACCAAAATTACCAAACTTGGTCGAGAGTATTATTTTGACTTGGAATATTCATAATATTTTCCTAAATTAAATTTACAAAAATATATATACAAGTAATAGAACTTAATTGCATGGAATATGAAGAGAATAGTAAAATAGCTATAACTTTTGCGCTATAACTCTGATTGCAAATTTTTTTAGTTCAAAATCGAGAGCATGAGTAGCTCTATGATATTTGATTGGAAAATTAGGTCTAAGCCTCGAATATTCAAATTCAATGTGGAAGACCTTCAAAAATCAGTCACAAGTTGAGGGGGTCATAAATTTGTAATTACTTTGGATACAAATGAAGGAAAAGGGACAAGTTTGCATCTAAAAGGTTCACCTCTCTACACAACAAACTTGGAGATGGTGTATTCAATACTCTACAATTCAAAGCGACATTACCTTATATTGAATTAACAACACATTCAAAATTCCAACCATGACTCAATCAAAATTATTGCTTATGACATGGTATCTTGCAAGGAAGAGAATGTGATAAAATGTACATTTTTGTATTATAATCTCTCCATTAAAATACAAAGACTCTTCATAGCATGTACCTCCTCTTTGCTACCTCTAATACATAGAAAAACGAGGCTTTTGAAATCCCCAAGTAAGATCCTAATACTAATACCATTAAGGCTCTCCTCTCAGGGTAGCTGGGCATAAAGTTTTTTACACCATTGCCAATGGGATACAATGCAATAGGGGAAGCCATGTGATGTGGATCACAATGATCAAGCTATCAATACTTTGATGCACTTCAGTAGTTAAGTAGGCCATTCTAAAAATTGGATGTGGAAGACCACAACGTATCCTCCTGCTCGACTAATATAGTGCACCAATGAGAGATCTCAAATGCCTCCTGCATCAATTCAACAACCTTTACATTAGCAAACCTAACAAAGCACATTACATTAAAAGACCATAAAATATAAATCAATACACAGGATGCTTACCATCATGGCATTGTCTCATTTAATGATGCAAGCAAGGCAAATAGGTATAAACTGTAAGCTTTAGACATGAAAACTTTAGGCATGAAAACTTTATGCATATTACCTGAAAACTTTGGACACGAAACCACACAATAAAACCATCAAAATAAAATTCATCAATGCTTTTAATGTCCTCCAAGTCATGAAGAAAACCTATGCAAATTCCAAAATGCCCAACCTACAATTTATGGATAGCTTGTACTAGTCAAACACATTGTTTGATGTTGCACGAGGGATAAAATGGACATTTTCATGCCTCTAGATTCTTGCCTGCTATTTCACCATTTCAAGTAAAGTTGAAGGACTATACATTTCGTTTTCCATGACTAAAAGGTATTCCTGCACATAACTTGCAGACAGCCCATTGTCAGTTATCTCAAAGATTCCACTACTTCCCACTCCTATGTTAAAATAGGATCTTGTAAAGAAGATAGGCAAGGAAGGTACATGGTCTAAGAAATACATCCTCCTCTTGGGAAGCTTATGTGGACCCTTGGCAAAACCTTCCATGAATATCTAGTTAGTCAAGCTGTAAGTTCAAGTCATCCAATGCATTTTTCATGTTCTAGAACACACTAGAGCTTACAATATTGTCAACTTCTATCACTTTCTTCCTGACCATTGTTATGGATAAATTTGACCAATGAAAAAGGCATAAATATGTGTGTATGCTTGTATGTGTGGCAATAGTATAATAAAATATGGTGTGGATAGGGCCCAGGGTTGAGGTGGCAGGGCATGACCATGTGCCACCCTTCCACATAAGAGGACCCATAAGGTGTGTTGTACATAATCCATGGTAGTAATATTATAAAATGTTAAGGTGGCATGGCTCCTCCATGTGCCACCCCTCCACCTAGGCGGTCCCATGCCTGCATTTAGTGAGATATGGCCCAAAGTCCGTGGGAGAATTAATATAAAATAGGTGGAGATGGATATTATATTGGGTTATTCCCTCCATGTAGGATAGGCCCATGTGGGGGAGGTGTAGATAGTCCAAGTATGCAAGTTAAATAATGGGGAAAGTAGGATGAGGTGGCAAGATTCCTTGTGCCAACCCTCCACTTGTCCTCCTAGATGTTTGAATGTATTGTAAAATTGGGAAGAGACCAAGGGAGTATCATAGACTTGGGATATGGGAGTTGATATATGTGGAAAAATGAGGCCAAGCGTTATTGCACACAATTGAGAGCGCGCAACCGCCTAGCCCACATGGGAGACTCTTCCACACACACCATGCATGTGGTAGGATGCATTTATTGGGAGAGACCCCCTCTCTTGGCTATAAAGAGGGGGCTATTCCTTGGTGAGACACGCTCATTCTTGTAAAGCCACCTAGCTAGTATTTTGATATTTCCCCCCATCCTTCCTTTCAAATAAAGCATGACCCTCTTCCCTTGATGTCTCCATCTCTACATTCCTCCTCCCATCATGTACATGCTCCTCTTTCCCCTCTCCCTCTCCCCTTGTGCCATAGTCTCCCTCTAACACCTATTTCATTAATTTTGGACAAGTCAACTGTCCAAATTCATTTTGTGAGATAATTTTGGATAAAGCATTTAAAAAAAAGAGGCTCTTATAAAACAAAACATTGAGTCAAAAAGTAAGATTTTAAAAAATCAAATTAGAAAAAATGATGTGACATGTTATTAAAACTAGAGTACATTAAAAAAAGAGGACATCACATTGTTAAAAGAGACAAAAAGTAAGATTTTAAAAAATCAAATTAGAAAAAATGGTGTGACATGTTATTAAAACTAGACTACATTTAAAAAAAAGCATGACACATTTGTACAAGAAGTAGATCATATAACTTAAAGCCATATGGTATCAAAAAACACCTTCCATTAGCTCAGCCTAGAAGATCTCATCTTTGTCTCTCTTGTCTATTACAACTTTACATTAGAGAACTAAAAAGTCTTTGTGGAACTGTAGTTTCATTTCTTGTCTATTACAGTTACTTTAGAAAACACATAAGTCTCTATGGAATTAAATTTCCATCACTTGACTATTAAGTCATTAGAGAGAGCATATGTCCTTGAAAGTGCCTACTATGGCATTGGCTTCATCAAAACAAGCAGACTTTAAACTTGCAAGCCATGCGTAACCAGGGCTGGCATCGCAAATCTCCTCAAAGACTCTCCTCACAACCTGTTTCGAATCTTCCGCCGACTTGTAAGCATTCAAAAACTCTTCTTTTCTCTCTTGGCTTTCCTCATCTTCACCATTTTTTTCAATACAGCTTCTAGCCATTGCCATATCATGTACAAAAATTTAACTCGTTAGCATAAGAAGTACGTGATTAAAAGAAGCGAAAAAGAAAGCTAGGGATATTCACCTCTTCTGCTGAGTTCAAATCAAGCAGCCATGTGCGTAACATATCCTCCTTGAATGATTTTCCCTTCATTGGTCCATACAAAAGGGATCTAATTTGAATTTGAGTTCAGTAAATGAAGTCGCGTAGTAACTAGTCATTGTCTTAGAGGGAAAGTGGGAGAAGGAGAGTGAGGGAGCAATAGCGAGGGATGCACAGTGAGCCGCCCCTCCTTCAACAGTAATAGAAAGTGAGGGAAGACGTAAAGTGAAAGACGAATACAAGTTAATGAGAAGAACTAGGATGTAAGAAAGAAGAGAGTGTTTGTGGAAGGACTAGGATGGAAGAATACAAGTGCACTAAGGCACGATGTGTTCGCTATGATAAGGATAAGGGTTGGAATAAAGTGAGTGAAGCATTGGGAATGCTCTACTTTAAGTGAGTGGAGACTGTCCAACTGAATAAAATCTTGCAAAGCATTGGGAATGCTGTACTTTAAGTGAGTGGAGCATTGGGAATTGATTTAAAGTACAGTGGAGCATTGGGAATTGATACTTTGGAGTGAAATATATTATAAATAATTATTATGTTCTTCTCATCACACATTTATTTCCAAATAATCACATCATCACATATTCATATCAAAATTCTCATCACACAAGGTTATATTTCCAAATAATCACATCATCACACATTCATATCATAAAATTGTGTGCATGAAATAAATATATAAATATCATGACTAAATGCCACTTAAGTAATAAGTCACAAATTGGTGTATAATCAACAAAAACAACATCATGATTCATACATTGCAACAAATAAATGTCAACCATAATATTCATGGAATAAACAACATCATGAGAATATGCTCCTCATGCATATATACAAACACAACATCATACATGCATCACAACTCTTCTGATGCTTCTAGTGGAGACTGTGGCAACTCTTTTGATGCTTCCAATGGAGGCTGTGGTGCTCTAGATGTACACTCAATCTCTACTTCTTCTGTAGTATGTAGTGCTTTCGGAGTAGACTCAGTATCCTCTTCCTTAAATGCAAGCGGAGGTTGTGGCAAATCTTCTGATGCTTCCAGTGGAGGCTGTGGTGCTATAGGTGTACACTGAGTCTCTACTTCTTCTGTAGTGTGTAGTGCTTTCATAGTAGACTCAGTCTCCTCTTCCTTAAATGCAAGCTCTGATATTGCTTCAGTTGCACGTTGTATTCTAATGTCAACAATTAGGTCTTGAATGATTTCAGCCCTAAACAATTGTATATCCTCCTCTAAATATTTGAGCTCCAAAGAGTCTTCCGATGAGACTTGTGGCTTAAGTGAGAAAATTTCTTTGAAAATAAACATGTAGTTATAGGCAACTCTCCACCCACAACTATGCCCATCTTCCTGCTCTACTACTAAACGCTTTTGTAAGAAAATAGTACGCAGCGGAAGATAACAACAAAACGCAAGTGCACGATGGAAAGCTGGAGAGAATACAAAAATTCTGATATACCAAACTGCTGATACAACTGATGGTTGGCTGTCCACCCGTGCGCTCTACAGACAGAGCTTCGATGGTGATCTAGACAGATGCTGGACGGAGGACTATGAGCGTGAAGAACTAGTGATCTGATGATACTGGACAGGGGGTGGCCACTATTATATAGTGTAAGTTGGTTGACGGTCGGCCTTGTAATAGGCAGTCGGCCTAATAGACAGGCGGCCTGGAAAACCAGCCGACCCTTCAGAAAACATGCCGGCGGGCAGATGAAGGATCGTGCATAGGTCATACCGTCGTAGCCCCCGGACCCTGCCGTTGGGGGCTTTGCCCCCAGACCCCCATCGGGGGGCTGCGCCCCCCCGGACCCCCTGCTATCGAGGGGGCGATAGCTCACCCGAACCCCCCCTTTTGCAGACGGGTATCTACTCTTGGCTCCTAAGCCGTCTCATAACCATCTGGTCTACTCTAAGACCCCTTCCAATGTCTAAACTGGGGATCCCTCCCAATATCCGATACCCATCATGGCTTCTCCTCATATGGGGGCCTTACAACATTGGGTACACAGAATATTGGTGGGTTACATGAGAGGTGGACATTTGAGCTAAATCTAACACTTTTGGAAGTCTAGCGAGTCTTTGTACTGTCTTGTTTCTCTGATAGCAGATACTAACTTCTCAACCGGCCTGCTCATCATGACATATTAAAAAAACTTAGTGTGTCTATTACATAAGGTACATAATATAGAAGTAACAACAGATTAATAGAATACTTACATTTTCACTGAGCCATGAAAGCCTGCAATCGAGTTGACAAACCAACAATAGTTGTCTTCAAGGTCCAAAACCACCAGACTCCAATAAGCCCTACACGAATAATTAAGAACCATTATTATTTAACACAATGTTGCCAGTATAAGATGAAAATAAAGGTTGCCATGATACTTACATCTCGTGATATGCCATAAATAGGACTCGCACGCCATGTAAATGTAAAGGCTGTAACCATTTACAAACATCAGCTATCGTCTTTCTGCTATCGCTAAGTATAGGAGAAAGGAGGGAATCCAACATATACACATGATTTTGTACGGCTCTACAAAATCGTGAGATAACTATACTGCACTCAAGGGGGTCACTCATCATATGTAACCCTATCACGTGAGTTCAACAGAAGGATATTTTTTATTTCTAAAATTTACAGAAATAAATATACATAAGGGAATATTTAAAATAGTTTTGGGAAAAATTTACAGATTTGTATAGAAAAGGGGTACATTTTATTAATGAAAAATTTACAGATAAGGGATTTTAGAAATAGGCCTTGAACGCACGTGGTATAGAGGGTTTATACATAGTGACCCCCCTGAGATACTGCACCAACAAATAAATGAATATTAGCTTATTAGATTTAATCAAAATATTGAATTATCAAGCAGAGAAAAAGTTTGTATCAAACCTGAGAATGGCCATCATAATGTTGTTATTGACCTCATTTGAAGCTCTAGAGAGGATTGAAATCTCCTCTCCACCA
Organism: Dipteris shenzhenensis; assembly: GCF_047967505.1. Taxonomy (NCBI): domain Eukaryota; kingdom Viridiplantae; phylum Streptophyta; class Polypodiopsida; order Gleicheniales; family Dipteridaceae; genus Dipteris; species Dipteris shenzhenensis. The sequence continues at coordinate 46,202,203 of NC_141602.1, read as the reverse complement.
AATTCAAGATACTGAGGTCTATGTTGAATCATAACCCTAACATTAAAAGAGCTTCCCAATTCTTCCAATGAAGCCATGTTTGTACAGTTGAGGTCTTCTATCCCCTTTGACTCTTTGACGACATTCATTTCGCACTCCTTTGAGCCATTATCTATTTGACTTGTGGGAGGGTCCATAATGTTGCCCTTAATGATTGCTCGAATGGTACATGTTATAAATGCATAGAGATGCAAGTCCGTATATGTTGACAGTGTGGTGTCATTTTTGTATCTCAAAAATTTGACCAAGTACCAAAAAGCAATTGTAGCCCACCCTCCATCCACAATTGTAGATGTGGCTATCCTCTTGATGTGATACCTGACATGTTATATACTCTATTTGTTGTGCCAAGTCACGTTGCTGCATTACTGTGTCGATAGCACCTACCAACTTTCGAGCCGATCTGCACATCAAAACATATAACAACAGTGAATATGTGCATTGCATATCAATCTACATGTCAAGAAGTGACAACAAGTGTAGTCTATACTTACTCTAACATAGTGCCATGGATGGATGTCATTGAGTTGGCAAAGAAGCACTTCTTAGCAAAGATGTCCACGACCACCAAACTCCAATGTGAGCTACATTATCAATAAAGAATAATTACTTTGTTTAAGATAATTCTAGCAACGCAATAGAAAAAACAAGTAGGGTTTGATGCTTACTTCTCATAATATGCTGTAAAGATAACTCGTGCCTCATTCATAGGAACACGCTTCAACCACTTGCAAACATCCTCTATGGTTTCTTTTTTGTTGCTAAGCACTTCAGAAATAAGAGGATCGAGCATATATGAAACTCTTTGTATATTTTGAGGAAAATCTGCTATAACATTACTATATAATAATAAAAAAGTATTAGCTTCTTGGGTTTAATCAAAATACGCAAGTATAAAGCCAAGGAAAAGGCTGCATCAAACCTGAGGATGGTTGTAATGACTTTGACATTAACCTCTTTCTTAGGATTCAAGAGGATTAAAATCTCTTCTTCACCAAATTCAAAAAAATGAGGTTGTTGTCGAATTAACAACATAGCGGTGAATGAACTTCCAATCTGCTGCAATAGAGTCATATTTTCATGACTCATGTTATTGAGAGAGTAGTCTACATCATATTCTTCTTCACTTGCTATGTCTTCTACATCCTCCTTCTGCTATAAAAATATAAAAAAGTTATGAGATGTACACATCCCAAATAAAGGCTTAAACAAGCATAGAAATATAAAGATAAGATTTCATACATGTTGCAATGTAGTCATATTTTTAGGTTGTTCCCCAACATTAATAATGGTTTTTTCATTAGACTGCATAGAAGTATACAGATAAGGTTTCATACATGCTTTCATTAGAGTGAGTCTCTCCTCCTCTTAGAGCAAAAATTTAAAAAGTAAGGTTTCATACATGCTTTCATTAGAGTGAGTCTCTCCTCCTCTTGGAAGAAAATTTTAAAAAGTTATGAGATTTACACATCCCAAATAAAAATAAAGGTTTAAATAATCATAGAAGTATAAAGATAGCATGCTTTCATTAGACTTAGTCTCTTCTCCTCTTGGAGGAAAATATAAAAAAGTTATGAGATTTACACATCCCAATTAAAGGCTTGAACAAGCATACAAGTATAAAGATAAGGTTTTATACATGCTGCAATGTAGTCATATTTTCAGGTTGTTTCCCAATGTGGTAGCAATTAGATGATGAATACTCTCAGCCTAAAACACTAGTAGATCGGCTTCTATATATGATTCCATTTTGACTGGTAACTCCAAATCAAAAATCTCTCTAAGAAACAACATGCAGTTGTAGGCAACTCTCCACCCACAGCTGTGCCCATCTTTTTGCTCCACTGGTAGACATCATTTGAATTCTACTTGGTCTTGTTGCTCCCTGGTTGTTCTGACAGCAAATACTAGCCGATATGCAGCACTGTCCATCATGACATATGAAATATATTAATATGTCATGATCATAAGATACAAAATAAGAAAGTAACAAAAATATTAAGAGAATAATTACCTTGGGGAGTTGGCATGATAGCCTTCCATTGAATTCACAAACCACAAACGGTTGACTTCAAGGTCCCAAGCGATCAGACTCCAATGTGAGCTACACGACCAGATAAAAAATGATTATTGTTTTACACAAACTTCCCAAAGAAATAGTAAAAATAAGGTTGGAGTTCATACTTACTCCTCATGATAAGGCATAAAGATGACTCGCACCAAATCTAAATTCAAAGGCTTAACCAGGTACAAACATCTTCTATAGTATTTTGAGGAGAGCTAAGAATAGAAGAAAGGAGAGCATCGAGCATGTAGACATGATTCTACACTGCACTAGGAAGCTGAGAAATAACTACACTGCACCAAGAAATAAACAAACATTAGCTCATAGAATTGATTTGCATTCTGCACTAGGAAACTGAGATATAACTACACTGTAAACAAATAAACAAATGTTAGCTCATTGAAGTAGCAACAAATAAACAAACATTACCTGAGAATGGCCAGGATAACATTGTCATTAACCTCTTTTAAAGGATTGGAGAGGATTGAAACCTCCTCTCTACCAAAGCTCAAATACTGAGGTTCTCATTTCAAAACGATCGTAACTTCAAATGAGCTTTCCATTTTATCCAATGCAGCTAAATTTGCAGAATGGGTCTCTGTCATAGCTTGTATTCTATGTTTGCAGTCATTCTGCTTTTGCATGGTGTCTTTAAAGCTCTTGTGCTCATGGGATTCTTCAACCAAATTTAGAGGTGGTTGCATTGGTGAAGTAGAAGGGAGTGCCTCCATATTGACTTCATCCATTTCTTCTCCCTCTATTGCTTGTAAACAAATATGAGAGATTAGATTCATTATCTTTAAATTTAAATCTTATTTAAAAAATTGTATTTAGTTGAGAAATAGAGAGTTCATATCGCTAAGTATTGTTGTAGTGACCTTTTTACATAACCCTGCGAGCCATAATTATCAAAGAAGGCATCATCATCTTTCTCTTCATCCACCAACCTTTTCATGTAAGTCCATCTTTTCATCATCATCAACTGGGACATTATGATCTTCAAGGTCATCATCCATGTCATCAGTCTCCTTGTGCTCTACCTCTTTTTCATAGCCTATGGTTAGATCTGCTTGAAGCTAAAAATAGGCCATGAAATGCTTGTTTTCAATAATATTTGTGGAGTTCCCTTTTCTGAGGAGATCCTCAAATAAATATCCCATCCTGCACAAGGTGACCTCCCAACTTGCCAGTAGCAAATTCTCCACCATGGTAAGCAAGAGACTCCCACTTTTTGCCGGACTTCCATAGTTGTTTTTTTATAATGTATGGACCTGGGAATATCTTGCTCTTCTAGCATCAATCTCAAATTATTTGAATTCCCTCTTATGTTCTTTTGTAAGGAGTGATCAGGGTTGGGACTCTGCATACACAAGAAGAATGATTCAAGAGATTGAATTGCTATGCCACATTCTCTCTTGCCTCTCTTTGCTGCATAAACACCACTATAGAACTTCAAATCTGATAAATATGCTCGCTCTTGAGTAACCTGCATGGCTTCTTTGTCTTGTTTATCAACAAAAATGACAATGTTGCAAATTGCCACTTTGCTAATGGTGGTATATACTATTCTATCAATGAAGTTATGGATATCATCGCTAGAAACTTCATTGATGAAGAATAGTTGTGGCTTGTCCGATGCTGACTCATTCTTGATGAAGTCATCTTCTGAACTCCCCTGAAGTTCACAAGCTTTCTAGACTCTGACGTAACCTCTACATTGAATTGAAAGCTTTGGTGCATATCTGTCAGCATCCTTATCTTGCTGATTAATCTTTCCACATATGCAACCACTTGTTGTGGGATTTCTTTTCTCATGTAAGAGGTTACTATTTCTAACCCATCTTCATCCTTTTTAATCCACCTATTTGCCCATAGCTTTACCTTGGGTGTTGACAAAGAAGCTATATGCTTGACCACATTATAGTCAATGTTACAATGACTAAGTGGGATTTGTTTCTCTGACAGCAAATACTTAATGGCACTATGCACTGCATCACGCCTCACCTATACATTGATGCATTCTTCCAAGCAGTGGTCTTTGTCTTTCTTTCCAAAAAACCATTCTTTCTTTAAAAGTTTTTGTGCTACCATGGATGCATACTTGTCAGGCAAGTACTTTATAAGCCTCCACATCCTTGCCGTCAACTCCTTCTTATCCATTACCTTTGACTTTTCGGAGACAAACAAAGGAGCTTCATAAGTCAACTCTCCACGCTCACATGCAATGCACGCTTCAAGCATCTCATTAAACACTTCAACAGGATAAAAAATGATGGAAGTGTAGTTGGCATATCTGTCTCTCACCACCTTGAGGCTTGTCATATTTTCTTCTCGCTCTTGAGTTCCCCTAGGCACAACTGCACTCAAAGAAGTATAGAAGTTTGTGAGTGTGTCGGCATCTGCTTTTGTGATCTTTCTCTTCAAATTAGGATTTGGAGAACCAAATGTTGTCCATACAACCCTTGCCTTCTGTAAGACCTCTGATGTTGAGGATATCTTACGCTTTCCATGGACATAATAATTAAGTCTTTCGGACTCAATCAAATACTTAATCTCATGCAAGTTAACATTTTTCAATTTAAAAGATGAATATATATATAAATATTATCTCACCTTCAAAACAAACCATAAATTCACTCTTTTATAAAATTTTAAAAGTATAATATAAAACAAGTAAATATATAAAACTTTCTCTCTTTCCTCTGAACTTTCTCTCTCTCTCTCTCTCTCTCTCTCTCTCTCTCTCTCTCTCTCCTCCTAATTCTCTCTGTAGCCATAGTCAAGACACCTCATTCTCTCTCTTAATCTCTCTCTCTCTCTCTCTCTCTCTGACAACTCTTATGTCTTTTCCTCTCTCTCCTCATCCCACTCATTCTCTCTCTTAATTTATCTCAAGTCTCTCTTTCTCTCTCTCCCATGGCCGCTA